>NW_006922800.1:144419-151063 GCF_000298275.1 Orycteropus afer afer
AAACATTTTAGTTAGTATTCTGTCAATTCCTGGAGTTTTGCTAATGTCCTCAGTACTGCTTGGACTTCATCCTTCAAAACCATTGGTTCTTGATCATATGCTACTTCTTGAAGAGATTGGACATAGATCAATTCTTTTTGATCTATGACTCCATGTATTCCTTCCCTCTTCTCTCTATGCTTCCTGTACCATTCAATATCTTGCTCACAGAATTCTTCACTATTGTAAATTGAGGCTTAAATTTTTTTCTTTAGTTTTTTTTTCCTTCAGTTTGAGAAATGCTGAGCATGGTTTTCTAACTCCAGGTCTTTGCTCATTTCATTAAAATAGTTATTTTATCCTCTTTAGCTGTCCTTTGAAATCTGTTCAGCTTATTTATAATTTTTTCCATTTACTTCAGGAATTCTACATTCAAAAGAAGTTTCAGATGCTCTTTGACATCTATTTTGGTCTTTTCTTTCTTTCCTGTATTTTTAATCATCTTTTGATTGTGATATTTGGATAGTACTATATCACCATATGAGTCAGAATTCGACTCATTGACAATGGGTTTGGGTTTGGGATATTGTCATTATCATCTTCAAAATAACAATGATAAAAGTAATTATAAATATTTTAAGTAAGAAGCAGATGCCAAGTATTCATGAATGGCTCTTTGAATAAAAAACTATGTGAATTGTCTTAAGAAGTTTATTGCTTTAGGAATAAGCTATTGAGTCATGGCATTTATAAGGGCTGCTTTTAGAGACAGACAAAGCTGTTTTTGAATCTTGACATCATCACCTATTTGTATGATCTTCAGTAAGTTATTTTTACTCATCTAAAAATTGGAAACAGTGTTTTCTTTATAGTTTTGTTCTAAATATTTAAAGAGAAAATATATTTCAAACCCTTAGTATGGAAAACAACAGAGACCATATTTCCTTATTCTTAAACTTACTTCCCTTTTAGAGGAGGGGTAAAGGTGCATCTAAAATTTTAACTTAACAAAGAAAATATGTTTGGTCTCTTCTAAAAGTAAACAATCTCTGTCAACATAAAACAATATCTTTTGAGTAAATATTCAGTGAATTCCTATTTTATTACTATTAAGAATTTTTCTCTTCTCTCAATTGATGACCTTTCCTCTCTCTGCTTTCCTAGGAAGCTCTCTGGGTATAAGTGAGCACATAAGTGGTCTCATAGCAGCAGGAGAAGGAGAAATCTGTTCTTTTACTAGTTCTTATGCTAGATGGTCTTCTGTCCTCACATCCAGGGCCCTGAGACATATACACCTCTTAAGTAATTATTCACAGTCATTGCTGTTGATGTTTGCTGTTCAAGTTTTCTCTTGCTTGAATTTCAGTGGACAGTTCTCTGATTTATTAGGGCCTAGTTGTCTGCTCTAGGAGCTCAGGTGGCACAATGGTTAAAGCATCCAGCTGCTAACCAAAAGGTTGACAGTTCAAACCCACCAGCCACTCCATGGGAGAAAGATGAGGAAGTGTGTTTCTTTAAAGATTTACAGCCTTGGAAACCCTATGGTGCAGTTCTACTCAGCCCTGTAAGATCACTTTGAGTCAAAATCCACTCGATGGAAGTGAGTTTGGTTTGGTTAGCTTGGTTTAGTTGTTTACTCCATTGCGTAATTGACCTTAGCTTAGCACAGAAGTTACCCGTACTGCACTGTGTTATCCAGTCTGTTCCTAGTCTGCCATCATGCCTGCTTGATGTTGCCTTCCCCTGATCACAGCAACACTGTAGCAGATTGGCTGTCAAACCTGTTCTGTTTTTGCTTCTCAGAAAAGAATGGGCTCCATATCCTTTGCATGCTTCAAGAACTAAGGAATCATAGTGGAGGTCAAGAGGTGATTGAATGTTACCTTAGACCCCCTCCCGACCTGGACACTGCGTGTTCTCTTTCCTTTTCCATGCTTCTTTATGGTGGAGTGAATGTACTTCTGAAGAGTCTATGCCTAAAACAAAAATCATATTAATCTATTAATAAAAACTGAATAGCTCTATAGGATTGTTAAGACTATAATCTTTGAGGAAGCAGATGGCCACAACTTTTTCTTGTGGAGGAGCTGGTGGCTTCAAACCATCAACCTTTCAGTTAGCAGTCAAAAAATTAACCATTGGGTCACTAGAGCTCCAAAAATGTTCTAAAGATGAATGGACTCTAAAGATTTTTATGAGACATATTATAGACATTGCACGAAAACATGGCCAGAATAGCATTTATATTGTAACAACTTACCTTAAAATATAGCTTCTAGTCTGATTGTGGAATTTTAGTTCCTTGAAACTGACTGCACATAGACAATTTTTCAAACGATCTCAATGCTTAAGGTAGAATGATTTTCACTAAGCTATTTACTAGGCTTTGTTTGAGTTAAAGTTGAACTTAAGAAACAAGTATTCTCAAGGTTCAAGATTCAAAAGATGATCTCAAGACAATGACCTGGATGGTTCTTCTTATCTCCATGCACCCAGAAATATGGATTTAAAAATAATTAAAACTGTACCTCAGTACTCACCCTGAGTTCATAATAAATGTCAAGAAAGATAAGACATCTGCTTTCATCCCTCCAATCTTCAACTTATAGGTGTCTTTTGCATCACTCTCTTAAGATACATGTAGACATACTTGAAAAGAGAGTTTGCTAACATAAATTTATTTTGAAATGATGAAATGTTTTGTTTTGCTTACCTCTAGTTCTTCAGTAACTGAAATACCCACAAGGGGGATGGCTTTAACAAACAGGAGTTTATTCTCTTACAGTTTTTGATGTTAAAAATTTGAGTTCAAGTGCCAGATCTAAGGGCTGAGTGAAGGCCTCTTTGCCTTGGGCTTCAGTTCTACTTCTTCTTCCCAGCCCACTGGAGTTAGAGGTATCTCTTCACTCAGGCAGCTGATGGCTGCTGAGGCTAACAAGCCCAAGATTCAAAAATAAAATGGCACAGTCCCAATATTACCAAACAACACAGTGGACCAAAAGTTCAAGTCCAGAGACAATCCCAATTTGGCAAGAAACATGGCAGGTTGCTAAATGAAGATTCAGCTACACGCAGGGCTCAAGGGTGTCAAAAAGCTGGAGCCCTTCCTCAAAGTTGCTTCTTATATATTGGAAACAGACCACATCCCCAAAGTAGCTACGCAGCTGCTCCAGTAGATTCCACCATTGAGTTGATTACTAATCTCACCATGGGGACTAACTGCATCCAGCTGTCCAGCCACTCAAAACCAGTCCCAACTAAACTGACATATAACTTTATCTACCACGTGCTTCTTTTAGAGTTCTGTTAAAATCTAGACATTTTTAGTTATTTATTTCATTAGCCAAGCAAATTATAAAAATTATGATAAGTAGGTGTTTTCCCAAAAACTGACATGCATTTGTTTTTTTTTCTTTAAATATAAGACATCCTATTACATGAAGAAAACTTAAGAAGTAGATAATTTTCATATTTTAGCAGGATAGAAATATAGAACATAAACCATGAAGTGACTCTCCTAAATTGAACCTAACACGCATTAAAATGTGTTGTACAAGTTTGTTGTGGTGCATGTCTATATTTGCATTTATATTAACACCACCATTTAGACTGGCAATGATTAACTTCTATCCTTTAAGTGGAGGAGCTCTGGTAGCATAGTGCCTAAGGCAGTTGACTACTAACCAGAAGGCTGACAGTTCAAACCCACCAGCCACTCCTCGGAAGGAAGGTTGGGCAATCTAGTTCCATAGTGATACTGCTTCGGAAACCCAAGGAGGGTTCGCTATGAGTCGGGTCCAATAGCACATAACAACAACAACAATCCTTTAAGTGAAATCAGATTTATAAGGAATCAGCTATGTGATTCCTGATGTTTAGACCAAAAAAACATCTGGCTGCATGACCTCTGCAAGGTCAAAGAGAAGCTGGAAAAGGAGAGAACCAACTAATCTCTCATCATTCAGAACTAAAAAGCATTTGTGTTCCAGGATGTCTTTGTCTTACACCATGCAGATGGAACATACATGAAATGATGAGACAAATTATAAGACCATAGTTCAGCATGTTCCATCACCCCTACTTGACTGAGAATGTGGCAGTATCATAAATAACATCAAAGGACAGAAATAATTTTATGCATCATTGATTTCATTGTGGTATTCTGAGCCCCAAATGTCCCCTACCTCTCCAACAGACAGGATTTTTGGTTTAACTTTGATGTAATATTTCAAATATATGGTTCCACAGTAGTATTAAAAATCATTTCTATCAAGTTGGAATATATACACATTTCTCTAGTAGGATAATAATTCCAGCTGACATTTACTGAGTGCTTATACTATGCCAAGTACAGTATATTAAAGACAGCATTCCATGGAATCATTACAAAATTCAATTACTGCCATTGTTTTAATGAACAAAGTGAATTTTTGAAGGCTTAAGGAAACTGCTTAATATAAAAAAAGTTAGTAAGTGGTAGGCTCTGATTTCCAAGTACATGCACTTCTCAAATATTTTTGTACACACACTTTGATTATTGAGATCATAATTTATTTTAAATATATTTTGTATTTTTCCTAATAGTTTTATGTTCAATGTCTTATTTAATATCTATCAAAGTGAAATGGTCATGAAAGAGCAGATATTTTATTTTTATTGTATTTTGGCATTGTTAGGTGCCATCGAGTCATCTCTGACTCATAGTGACTCTATGTACAACAGAACAAAACACTGCCCAGTCCCGTGCCAGCCTCATGATCCTTGCTATACTTGAGCCCATCATTACAGCCACTGTGTCACTCTATCTTGTTGAGGGCCTTCCCCTTTTTGGGTGACCCTCCACTTTATCAAGGATGATATCCTTCTCCAGGAAATGGTCCCTTCTTACAACATGACCAAAGTAGGTGAGACAAAGTTTGGCCATTCTCATTTCCAAGGAGCATTCCAGCTGCACTTCTTCAGAAACAGATTTGTTAATTCTTTTGGCAGTCCATGGTACTATCAGTATACTTTGCCAACATCATAACTCAAAAGCATCAACTCTTCTTTGGTCTTCCTTATTCATTGTCCAGCTCTCACATGCATAAGAGGTGATTGAAAATTTCATGACTTGGGTTAGGTTCACTTTAGCCTTCAAGGAGACATCTTTGCTCTTCTGCACTGGAAAGAGGTCTTTTACAGTAGATTTGACCAATGCAATACATCATATGATGTCTTGACTGCTGCTTCCATTGGTGTTGATCGTAGAACCAAGTAATATGAAATCCTTGACAACTTCAATTTTTTCTCCATTTATCATGATTTTGCTTATTGACCCAGGTATGAGGATTTTTGTTTTCTTTATATTTAGGTGTAATACATACTTCAGAAAGTGTTTCTCTGCTATTCATAAGGTTTTCCCTGGTCAACATTTTGAGAAGTGGATGGCCTTTTCCTTCTTCCTAGTCTGTCTCAGTCTGTAAGTTGTGTTGAAACCTGTGCACCATGTGTAACCCTGCTGGTATTTGTAACACCGGTGCCATAGCCTCAATCCTCACAGCAACATACAAGCCCCACAGGATGACAAACTGACAGACAAGTTTGTCTCCCATAGCTGTCGGAAACCTCTCTGCCCTCCCCTCACCTAATTCCTACCGGGATCCTGCCGTTTTGTGGTCCCCAGCTGCTCCCTCCCTTTCCTGGCTCTAAGAGGCTGGGGCCTTGCCTGCCTCCTACCCCTTAACTGGATCCTGAAGCAGCAGTCAGGACATCAGACGATGTACAGCAATGGGCAAATCAGCTGCAAAGGACCTCTTTTAAGTGCTGAAGAGCAAAGATGTCTCCTTGAGGACTAAGGTGTGCCTGACACAAGATATGGTATTTTTAATCGCCTCATATGTGTGTGAGAGCTGGACAAGGAATATGGAAGACCAAAGAAGAATTGATGTTTTTGAGCTATTGTGTTGGTGAAGAATGCTAAAAGTACCATGGGCTGATAAAAGAACTAACAGGTCTCTCCTGGAAGAAGTGCTCCTTGGAGGGAAGAATGACCAGGCTTCATCTCAAATACTTTGGTCATGTTGTCAGAAGCGATCATTCCCTGGAGAAGGACATCATCCTTGGTAAGGTGGAGGGTTGACAAAATAGGGGAAGGCCCTCAACAAGATAGATTGACATGGTGGCAGTGGAAATAGGATCAAGCATAGCGAGAATCATGGAGCTGGTGCAGGACTAGGTGATGTTTCATTCTGCTGTGCATAGGGTCGCTATGAGTCAGAGACAACTCCATGGCACCTAACAACAACAATCCATACTTCAGACTATAGTCTTTAATCTTCATCAGTAAGTGCTTTAAGTTAGCCTCACTTTCAGCAAGCAAAGTTGTGTCATCTACTTATTGCAGGTTGTTGAAGAGTCTTCTTCCAATTTTGATGTCACATTCTTCTTCATATAGTCCAGCTGCTTGGAGTATTTGCTCAGGATACAGATTGAATAAGTATGGTGAAAGAATACAACCCTGACACACACTTCCTGATTTTAAACCATGAAGTATCCCCTTGTTCTGTTCCAACAACAGCCTCTTGTTCTATGTAGAGTTTCCTCAAGAGTGTTGTTGTTGTTATGTGCCGTCGAGTCAGCCCTGACTCATAGCGACCCCTCCTTGGGTTTCCGAGGCAGTATCACTA
>NW_006922800.1:151688-157795 GCF_000298275.1 Orycteropus afer afer
GCCACCTCCTGCAATGGATGAACACTGACCAGTTCTTATTGGTACAGTGACTCTGTGTATTCCTTCCATCTTCTTTTGATGCTTCCTGCATCATACAACATTTTGCCCACAGAATCTTTCAATATTGCAACTCAAGTCTTAAATTTTTTCCTTATTTCTTTCAGCTTGAGAAATGCTGAGCATGTTCTTCCCTTTTGGTTTTCTAACTCCAGGTCTTTGCACATTTCTTGATAGTAACTGGCTTTGTCAGCTCGAGCTGCTCTTTGAAATCTTCTGTTCAGCTCTTTTATCTTGCCATTTCTGCCATTTGTTTTAGCTACTCTTTGCTCAAGGGCAAGTTTCTGAGTCGCTGCTGACATCCATTTTGGCCTTTTTTTCCTTTCTCATCTTTTTAATGGCCTCTTGCTTTCTTCATGGATGATATTCTTGATATCATCCCCACAGTTCTTCTGGTTTTGGGTCATTGGTGTTCAATGCATCAAATCTATTCTTTAGATGGTCTCCAAATTCATGAAGGGTATATTCAAGGTCATATTTTGGCTCTCATGGCCTTGTTTTAATTGTCTTCAACTTCAAGTTGAATTTGCATATGAGCAATTGATGGCCTGTTTCACAATCAGCTACTGACCTTGTTTTGATTAAAGATACTGAGCTTTTCCATCACTTCTTGCCACAGATGTAGTCAGTCTGAATCCTGTGTACTCCATCTGGTGAAGTCCACAGGTATAGCCACTGTTTGTGTTGTTGAAAAAAGGTATTTGTAATGAATAAGTCATTGGTCTTGCAAAATTTTATCATGCAATCTCTAGTGCTAGTTCTGTCACCAAGGCCAAATTTTCCAAATACTGGTTATTCTTCTTTGTTTCCAACTTTTGTATTCCAGTCTCCATTGATAATCAGCACATCTTGATTGGATGTTTGGTTAATTTCAGACTGCAAAAGTTGATAAAAATCTTCAGTTTCCTCATCTTTGGCTTTGGGGGTTGGTGCATAAATTTGCATAATAATCATATTAAATGGCTTTCCTTTTAGACATATGGATATTATCCTATTACTGACAGTATTGTACTTCAGGACAGATCTTGAAACATACTTTGCAGTGATGAATACTGCACCCTTCCTCTTCAGGTTGTCATTCCCTGCGTAGATCTTATGTTTGTCTGATTCAAAATGCCCAAAACTGGTCCATTTCAGCTCACTAATGCCTAGGATAGCAATCTTTATGTGTTCCATTTCATTTTGGACAACTCCCAATTTTCCTAGATTCATACCTCGTACATTCCATGTTCCGATTATTAATGACTGTTTACACTGTTTCTTCTCAATTTGAGTCATGCCACATTAGCAAATGGAGGTCCCGAAAACTTTCCTTTATCCATTTCATTAAGGTGGATTAAGCTGACCAGGAAGCTCTCTCCCAGTCGTATTTTCAGTGCCTTCTGACCTAAGGGACTGGTCTTCCTGCACTGTATTGGACAATGTTTCTGGGCTATTCATAAAGTTGTCCAGTAATATATCAGACAGTGTTTCTTTGCTGTTCAAAAGGATTTCACTAGCCAATTCTTTGAGAAGTGGATGGCCTCTTCCTTCTTCCTAGTCTGTCTCAGTCTGTAAGCTGCATTGAAACCCATGTACCATATGCAACCTTGATGACACTTGAAACACTGGTAGCACAGCCTCAAACCTCATAGGAACATGAAAGCCACAACAGTATGACAAACTGACAGACAAGTTTGTCTCCCTTAGCTGTTTGAAATGTCTCTGTGTTCTCCTTACCTGGATCCTACCACTTTGTAGTCCCCAGCTTTCCCTCCCTTTTCTAACTCTGGGGGAGGGGGGGTTGAGTGATTGGCTCCTGTCTCCTGGTCTTTACTTGGATCCTGCTTGTTGTGATTAGTAGGTGATAAGTACTACAGTAGGAGAGGTGGCCTGGTCACATTTATCTAGACAAAAGGATCTTTGAGTAGGTGACAGCAACATACAGCAAGTACACAAGCCTGTCTGACTCATCATTACATGCCAGTCCCTGACACAGTCCCTGACATAAAGTGAAGCTTAATAAATATGTGCTGATATTTTGAGTGACTGAGTGAAGAATAGCAAAATATTGACAGTGCTGCACCTAGGTTGAAGAATAAACTTGAATGAGTTCAGTCAGTTTTAAGATGGTAGGGCACAGAGCACAGAAACTCCTTATCCATGGAGATTACTTAAGATATTTCCTCAGGGGGCTTTCTCTGAACTTTAGGGTCTTGTAACTCTACCCACCACCCCCACTACCTTATTCCATCATTTGCCTGTTGGTCACATCTGTAGGAGGAATTTTGGGAAAATAACCTTGGAAGAGGAAGAGAATGGGAAGGAGAAGATGTTCTTCACTGGAGGAACACATTTTCACTTTTTGCCTGGAAGTGTTTATCAGAATTAGGATAATTAGTTGTGAGGAGGCAAAATGTTTAAGGTCTTTCTCCCACTTAATACTGATTGAACCAGGACTTGGACCTACCTTTTCAAGAAGAAGTAGTGAACCTAAAGTCTTTCTATAGACAGCAGTCTTGACAAAGCTTGGGTAGGTAGAAGTCCTATTCAGAATTCATATTTGGATAAGCAAATATGCAGACAGTGCAAGAACTATGCTCATGAATGAACTGAAGGATCTTGAATAGGAAAAAATTCCCTTTATTGCCTGGACTGTGAATCAGTGATGTTGAAAGAAAATACACTCTGTAGCCAGACTTCCTTGACTGGAATCTTGGCTTTTCCACTTACCAGTTATATGCTTTTGATTTTTTTTTTTTAACCTTTCTATGCCTGTTTAATTAACTATAAAACAGCAATAAGCAATTACTATATTTTTTGTGAAGATTACAGCCACTCGTCAGAAGGAAGATGGGGCAATCTACTTCCGTAGTGATACTGCCTCAGAAACCCAAGGAGGAGTAGCTATGAGTCGGGCCCACCTTGATGGCACATAACAACAACAACAACATAATTTAATGTTTACTAAACTCTTACATCAGTGCAAAGCATACATTAGGTTGTTGCTAATTGTCATCAAGTTGATTCTGACATATGAAGAATCCATGTATACAGAGTAGGGTTTTTAAAGCTGTGATAATTCAAAAGAAGAATGTTATGCCTGTCTCCCAAGGCACATCTGGATGGTTTTAAACCACTGACCTTTCAGTTAGTAGTTAAATATTTGACTGTTTGTTCCACCTGAGAACTTCTGTGCTAGGCTAAATCATATGAAATTGTCATTTTTATGAGTCAATAGTTTTTAAATATCAAAAATTTCATAAATGTCAAGTTAATATTACTAATTTTATGGGTTGCGTTGTGTCCTCCAACAATGTGTTGTAAATCTTAACCTCTACTCCTATGACTATAATCTCATCTGGCAAATAGTTTTTTTTTTGCTTGTTAATGAGACAATATTAATGTAGGATGTGTTTTAAATCAATCTCTTTTGAGAATTAAAACAGATTAATCTGGTAACCCAGCAAGTAGATATGGGGGAAGAGAGATGCCACATGAAGATAGCCCTGGATTGGCAGCTTAAAAGAGACAAGTACCCTGAATTTAGATATCTAGCCTCCAAAACTATGAAAAAACAAATTTTTGTTTGTTAAAGCCACTCATTTGTGGTATTTCTGTAAATGCAGCACCAGCCAACTATTACCTGACTAGCTAAATATTACTGATGAGTCAAGAATGAAAGAAATTATCAATTCCTCCCAAAACCTCTATCTTCACCTCTCCATGACTAAATTCAGCTCTACATCTCTTTTCTGCTACCACAGTGTGGCATATATCTTTCTATTAACTTTGTATTGTGTGTATTCTGTTTATTTCTCAGTCGTAATTTTTTTTTTTTTTTCAAGATTACACTTTAATTTATCCAGCTTCAGGACTAATAACATAATTTATTACTTTAGCAATATCAAAACTATGTTAGAAGTAACAGTAGCAGTATTAGCCCGGAGTTTTTCTTCTTAGATTGTTGCATGTGGCGCATCCATTCTCTCACCCTACCCAGAAACAAACACACAGCCTGGTTTGTGGGCTGTTCTCTGTACAATTTTTCCACGCAACTGGCTTTCAAGCTACTTGGGATGCAGATACAGTACAAATAGCAGCACTGGCACCCATACTAACTGAACAGAAAGGGGCAATAAAGATGAAAATTGATCCCTCCTTGAGAACTGCCTGGACAACAATCTGCCAGAATGAATTGGGGGTTTTCAAAAAGTAATTTCCTAGATATAAAATTATAGTGACAGAAGTAATGGGAGATTTGATGCAAGTAGAGGCAGATCATGATTTCTCATACAGTGTCATACAGTGGAAGACAAATACAGCAGTACTACAGACTTCTAATCTTGAGTATAATGTGTTTTCTGTCTTTAAAAGAAGAAAAAATGAAATAAATAAAGAAGAAGAATGAAAGGAGGGAGGGATAGTTGAAGGAAAGAAAGAGGGAAGAGAGAAGGAGGGGGAGAGAGAGATGAAGGAAGGAAGGATGGAAAAAAGAGAATGAAACAGAGGAAATGAAGATAAAATTAATAATAGGAAAAACACCTTCTTGTTGGCTTACTTGTTTGTTTCATTGTTTTGTTTTAAGAAAGTGTGTGATTATCTCACAGTGAATACAAATATAGTATTATGGTTAGCAGTTGGGCTCAAGAATCATTAACAAATTGTTTTTAATCTCAGCTCTGCTATTTAATTGCTTATGTGATTTTTAGTAAGCTACTTTTCACTATGTACTTCAGTTTTTTCACCTATAAAATGAGGATCATAATTGTAGCATTTATCTCAAAGAAGTATGAAGAATAAGTAAAATAATGTGCATAGATTACTTAATGCAATTCCTGGCATGTGGTAATAGCTCAATAAATGTTCATTAACGTATGAAAGAGGCATGACACATTTGGAATCAATATGTTAGGCATATTTGTTTTAATAATACGACAATCTTGGATGAGAACATTTTCAGACTGTTATACAAAGGAAATTTCAAAATGTTTCTGTGGTTGTAAAAACCCTGCACCATGATTATCCTTACTTATTTTTCACATTCACAGCACTGGAGACCCAGTCTTCTGTGATTATGTTCTGCATTTAGTAAGATGCTGCCTTTATCCATTCATTAGTCACGGTAACCTATTATATTACAAAATTAGCTCTAAAATTCCAAATACCAGAGGCTTAATATCATCAGCAAGGAGCACCGCTCCACAAAGTCATTCAGGGACATGGGCTGCTGAAGGCTGTATCATCTTGGTGGTGCTGATGCTGTTATGTGCCGTCAATTTGGTTCCAACTCACAGTGACCCTGTGTACAACAGAAAGAAACAATGCATGATCCTGTGCCAACCTCACAATCCTTGCTATGACTGAGCCCATCATTGAAGTCCCTGTGCCAATCCATCTCATTAATGGTCTTCTCCTTTCTAACTGACCTGCAACTTTACCAAGTATGACACCCTTTCCAGGTACTGGTCCCATCCTGACAACATTACCAAAGTACATGAGATGAAGTATGGCCATTCTCATTTCCAAGGAGGATTTTGGCTATACTTCTTTTGAGATAGTTTTGTTTGTTCTTCTAACAAACCATGTTATTTTCCATATTCTTCACCAACACAACAATTTAAAGGCATCAACTCTTCTTTGATTTTCCTTATTCATTGTCCAACTTCCACATGCACATAGAAAATACTATGGCTTAGGTCAAGCACATCTTAGTCTTCAAAGTGAAATTATTACTCTTTAACATTTTAAAGAGGTTTTCATTGCAGCATATTTTCCTAGTGCAATAAGTCATCTGATTTCTTGACTGCTACTTCCATGGATGTTCATTATAGACCCAAGTAAAATGAAATCCCTGACAACTTCAATCTTTTCCCCATTAATTTTGATGTTGCCTCGTAATCCATCTTGTAGCATCATCCTTGGTTACCATGGCAGATAAAGACAGATACCACAGGGTAGCACCTGGACTTTTCACTGCCTAAACCAGGAAATTATAAAGATCACTTGCACTCACAATTTATTGTCCAGAAATAGTCATTTAGCCTTTCCTAAGTATACAGCCTGGTATA
>NW_006922800.1:158574-160923 GCF_000298275.1 Orycteropus afer afer
GATCATCTCATTGGGAGCCTTCTTCTTTTTTGCTTACCCTCTACTTTACTCAGCATGATATCCTTCTTCAGGGACTGGTCCCTTTTGACAACACGACCAAAGTATGAGAGACAAATTCTGGCCATTACTGCTTTTACAGACTATTCTGGCTGTATTTCCTCCAAGACAGATTAGTTCATGCTTCTAGCAGTCCACGATACCTTCAATATTCTTCTCCAACACCACAATTCAAAAGCATAAATTCTTCTTGAGTCTTCCTTATTCACTGTCCAGCTCTCCCATGCACATGAAGTTATTGAAAATGCCATGGCTTGTGTCAGGCACACCTTAGTGTTCAAAAGGACATCTTTGCTCTTAAACACTTTAAAGAGGTCTTTTCCAACAGATTTACACAAAGCAATATGTCATATGATTTCTTGATTGCTGCTTCCATGATGTTGATTGTGGATTCAAGTAAAATGAAACCCTAGGCAACTTCAAAATTTTCTTCATTTATCAAGATATTGGTTATTGGCCCAGTAATGAGGATTTTGTTTTCTTTATGTTAGTATAATCTGTACTGCTTATGATGGCCAGACTTCTTCTCACCAATTTTGGTCATGTTGTCAGAAGGGACCATTCTCTGGAGAAGGATGTCATGCTTGGTAGGGTGGAGGGTCGATGAAAGAGGGGGAGACCTTCAAAGAGATGGATTGAGACGCTGGCTGCGATGATGGGCTCAGCTATAGCAGGGATCATGGAGCTGGCGCGGGATCAGGCAGTGTTTCATTCTGCTGTGCATGGGTCGCTATGAGTCGGAAATGACCCGACGGCACCCAACAACAGCAACAATCCATACTGAATGTTGTAGTGTTTGTTCTCCATCAGTTCACCATTTTGTTGTTATTGTTAGGTGCTATTGTCAACTCATAATGACTCTATGTACAATAGAATGAAACACTGGCCAATTTTGAACCATCTTCATAATCCTTGCTATGCTTGAGCCTGTCATTGCAGCCACTGAGTCAATTCATCTCATAGAGGTCTTCTCCTTCTTCTCTAACCCTTTACTTTACCAAGCGTGATATAATTCTCCAGGGAATGGTCTCTTCTGACAACTTGAGCAAAGTAGGTAAGATGAAGTCTGGCCATTCTTACTTCCATTCAGGTGCACCTTCATCTTCAAAGTGACATCTTTGTTAGTTAACAATTTAAACATCTCTTTTGCAGCACATTTTCCCAGTGCAATAGGACATCTGATTTCCAGACTGTTACTCCCATGGGTGTTGACTGTGGATACAAGCAAAGTAAAATTCATGACAACTTCAATCTTTTCTCCATTTATCGTGATGTTATTTAATGGTCCACTAGTGAGCATTTTTGTCTTCCTTATATTGAGGTGTAATCCATACTGAAGACTATACTTTTTGATCATCAGTAAGTGCTTAAAGTCATCTTCAGTTTCAGTAAGCAAGGTTTTAACATCTGCATATCACAGGTGGTTAATGGTACTTCTTTCCATCCTGATGCAACATTCTTCTCCACATACTCCAGATTTCAGATTATTTTCTCGGCATACAGATTGAATAAATGTGGTGAAAGGACACATTCCTAAAGGACAGCCTTCTTGATTTTAAACCATGCAGAACCACATTCTGTTTCAATGACAGACTCTTGGTCTATGTACAGGTTCCTCATGAGAACAATGAAGTGTTTTGAAATTCCCATTCTTAATGTTATCCATAATTTACTATGATCCACACAGTTGAATGCCTTTGTTTAGTCAATAAAACACAGGTAAGCATCTTTCAGGTATTCTTTGCTTTCAGCTAAAATTCATCCCACATCAGCAATGATATCTCAAATTCCAAATCCTCTTGTGAATCCAACTTGCATTTCCTGAAGTTCCCTGTCAATATACTGCTGCAATCATTTTTTTTTTAATTATCTTCAGCAAAATTTTACTTGCATATGATATTAATGATATTGCTCCACCCCCTGCTGGATCACCTTTCTTTGGAATGGCCACAAATATCTATCTCTTCCAGTCAGTTAGTCATATAGCTGTCTTTCAAATTTCTTTGCATAAATGAGCAAGTGCCTCCAGTTCTCTATTCATTTGTTGAAACATCTTAATGGGCATTCCATCAATTGCTGGGCCCTTGTTTTTCACCACTTCCTTCAATGCAGCTTGGACTTATTCCTGCAATATCATTGGTTTTTGATCAATGGCTACCTCCTGAGATAGCTGAACATTGAGCAATTCTTTTTGATACAGTGATTTTGTGTATTCCTTCCATCTTCTTTGATGCTTCCTGAATCTTTTAGTATTTAGCCCATAGAATTCTTCAATATTTTAACTTGAGGCTT
>NW_006922800.1:162293-165674 GCF_000298275.1 Orycteropus afer afer
CTTGCTCAATCATACTTAGATTTTGTTTTTTAAAAAGGGTCTTTATCTTTGATCACCTAAGGACTGACAAACAGCTAATTGGTAAAAATTATATTATGATGATGACTTTGTAGATGGAAGGAATACATAGAATCACTGTATAAAAAGAATGGATCAATATTCGAACATTTCAAGAGGTAGCTTATGATTCAAGAATCAATGGTATTGAAGGAAGAAGTCCAAAGTACACTAAAGGCACTGGAAAAAAAACAAAACTTCAGAAATTGACAGAATTAGAATTGAAATGTTTCAACAAATGGAAATAATGCTGGAAGTGCTAACTCATGTTAGCTATCTGGCCAAATGACCAGAAGAGATCCGTGTATGTGCCCATTGCACAGAAAGGTGATCCCACATAATGTGGAAATTATAGAACAATATCAGTTATATCACACCCAAGCAAAATTTTGCTAACAATAATTCAAAAATGGCTGCAGCAGTATATTGACTGGGACATAGCACACATTCAAGCTGGAATCATAAGAAGACGTGATATGAGGAATATCATTGCTGATGTCCGATGGATCTTGACTGAAAGCAGACAATATTAGAAATACATTTGTTGTTGCTGTTAGGTACCATCAAGTCATCTCAGACTCAGAACAACGCTATGCACAACAGAACAAAATACTGCCTGGTCTTGTGCCAGTTTCACAATCCTTGCTATTCCTGAGCACATCATTGCAGCCACTGTGTTTATCAATCTAGTTGAGGGCCATCCCCTTCTCCATTGACCCTCCACTTTACCAAGCACGATACTCTTCTCCAGAGAATGGTTCCATCTGACAACATAACCAAAGTGGGTGAGACAAAGTCTGGCCATTCTCACTTCCAAGGAGCATTCTGGCTGCACTTCTTCCAGGACAGATTTGTTAGTCCTTTTAGAAGATCATGGCATTCCTAGCATTCTTCTCCAATATCACAACTCAAGAGCATTAACTCTTCTTTGGTCTTCCTTAGTCATTGTCCAGCCCTCACATGCTTAAGAGGTGACTAAAAATACCATGGCCTGGGTTAGGTGCACCTTAGTCTTCAAGGCGATATCTTTGCTCTTCAGAACTTAAAAGAGGTCTTTTGCAGAAGATTTGCCCAATGCAATACGTCATCTGATGTCTTGACTGTTGCTTCCATTGGTGTTTATTGTATAACCAAGTAATATGAAATCCTTAATAACTTCAATCTTTTCTCCATCTGCCATGAAGGAGTTTTTATTGAAACAGTTGTGAGAATTTTTGTTTTATTTATATTGAGATGTAATCCATACTACATACCATAGTCTTTAATCTTCATCAGTAAGTGCTTCAGCAAGCAAAATTGTGTCATCTGCACACTGCAGGTTGTTAATGAGTCTTCCTCCAATCTTGATGCCATGTTCTTCTTCATATAATCCAGTTTCTTAGATTTTGCTCACCATACGAGTTGAGTAAGCATGATGAAAGCATGCAACCTTAACACACTCCCTTCTTGATTTTGAATGCTGCAGTATCCCCTTCTTCTTTTCTAACAACAGCCTCCTGATCTATGTACAGGTTCCTCATGAATATAATCAAGTGTTCTGAAATTCCCATTCTTCTCAATGTTATCCATAATTTGTATGATCCATACAATCAATTTTTTTTTCATAGTCAATAAAACATAAGTAAGTATCTATCTGGTATTCTTTGCTTTCAGCTAAGATCCTCAGCAATGATATCCCTCATTCCACATCCTCTTCTGAATCCAGCTTGCATTTCTGGAAGTTCTCTGCCAATATACTGCTGAAACTGTTTTTTAATTATCTTCAGTAAGATTTTAATTGCATGAGATATTAATAATATTGTTCAATAATTTCCACATTCTGTGGGATTACCTTCCTTTGGAATGGGTACAAATATGGATCTCTTCCAGTCAGCTGGCCAGGTAGATGTCTTCCAAATTTTTTAGTATAGCTGAGTGAGGGCCTCCAGAAGGGCATCCATTGGTTGAAACATCTCAATGGCTATTCAGTCAATTCTTGGAACCTTGTTCTTCTCCAATTCCTTCAGTGCAGCCTCAACTTCTTCCTTTAGTACCATTGGTTCTTGATCATATGTCACCTACTGAAATGGATGAACATCAATCAATTCTTTTTGGTATAGTGACTATGTGTTTCCTTCCACCTTCTTTTGATGTTTCCTGCGTCATTCAATATTTTGCCCATAGAATCTTTCAATATTGCAACTCGAGACTTGAATTTTTCTCCCCTTCTTTTGGCTTGAGAAATGCTGAGTGTGTTCTTCCCTTTCACTTTTCTTTTCACTTTTCTAACTCCAGGCTTTTTACATTTCTTTATAGTAATTGGCTTTGACTGCTCAAGCTGCTCTTTGAAATCTTTTGCTCAGCCATTTATCTTGTCATTTCTTCCATTTGCTTTAGCTACTCTCCATTCAAGGGAAAGTTTCAGAAACTCTTCTGTCATACATTTTGGTCTTTTCCTCCTTTCCTGTCTTTTTAATGATCTCTTACTTTCTTCGTGGATGATGTTCTTGAAGTCATCCCACAATTCTCTGGTTTTCCATCATTGATGTTCAATGCATCAAAAAGAAATATGTTTACCTCTGTTTTACTGACTATACCAAGACATTCTGTGTGGATCACAATAAATCATGGACAACACTGGGGAGAATGAAAATTTCAGAACCTGCCCATAAACCAAGTGCAGTTGTTTGAACTGAACTAGAATATACTCAAAACCAAAATCCAAACTCACTACTATTGAGTCAATTCCAACTCATAGCAACCCCCATTGGGTTTCCAAGGCTGTAAATATTTATAGAAGCTTACTACCCAATCTTTCTCTCATGGAGTACCTGGTGGATTTGAACCATAGACCTTTTGGTGAGGAGTGAAATGTCTTAACCACTATACCACTGGATTTCCCCAATGCCTTAACCACTACACCACCAGGATATACTATATGGTTTAAATTCAGGGAAGGTGTATATCAGGGTTGAATCTTTTCACCATACTTATTCAATCCTCCAGAACCAAAAAAAACAAACTTACTGAAATTGAGTTATTTCTAGCTCAAAGTGACCCCCATTGGATTTCCAAGGCTGTAATCTTTGTAAAAGTAGATTGCCCAGTTTTCCTTACACAGAGAAGCTGGTGGGTTTGAACCATTGACCTGGTTATCAGTCAATTGCCTTATCCATTACTTCACCAGAGCTCCTTTATTCAATCTTATGTTGAGCAAATAATCCAAGAAGCTGCACTATATGAAGAAAAACATAGCATTCGGATTGGAAAAAGACTCATTAACAACCTGCAATATGCAGATGATACATCTTGCTTGCTGAAAGTAAAGATAACTTGAAGTATTTA
>NW_006922800.1:165994-169485 GCF_000298275.1 Orycteropus afer afer
TACATATGCATGCACGAGTAAGGAAGACTACAGAAGAATTGATGCATTTGAATTATGCAGAATATTGAAGACTATTAAATATGCTATGGACTTCCAGAGGAGAGGCCAAGAGGAAGTGGGAGACGGTGGACAGCCAGAACAGAAAGAGGAGAGGCCATACAGTGAGCAGAGCAGTTTGAAACAGCTAAGAGAGACAAATTTGTCTGTCAGTTTGTCATACTGTGGTAGCTTGAGTGTTGCTGTGAGGCTGAAGGATATGCCACCGGTGTTTCAAATTCTAACAGGGTTACCCATGATGAGCAAGTTCCAGTGGAACTTCCAGACTAGACAGACTCAGAAGAAGAAAGAGGCTATCCACTTCTCAAAGAATTCGCCAGGGAAAACATTATGAATAGCAGTGAAACACTGTCTGATATATTATTAGAAAACTTTATGATTACCCTTGAAACATTGTCTGACACAGTGGCAGAAGATGAATCTCTCTCAGGTTGGAATGTACTCAAAATATGACTGGGAAAGAGCTGCGTCTTCAGAGTAGAGCTGACCTTATGATGTGGATAGACTAGAGCTTTGGGATCCTCCATTTGCTGATGTGGCATGAGTCAAAATGAGAAGAAACAGCTGCAAACATCCACTAATAATCAGAACATGGAATGTACTAAGTATGAATCTAGGAAAATTAGAAGTTTTCAAAAAGCAAATGGAATGCATAATGAGTGACATCCTAGGCATTGTTGTTGTTGTTGTTGTTATGTGCCGTCGAGTCGGCCCGGCTCGTAGCGACCCCTCCTTGGGTTTCTGAGGCAGTATCACTACGGAAGTAGGATTGCCCAAACTTCCTAGGCATTAGTGAGCTGAAATGGAATGTTTTTGGCCATTTAGATTCAGACAGCCATATGATCAACTATGCTGGGGATGACAAATTGAAGAGGAATGAAGTGGCATTCATCATCACAAAAAATGTTTCAAGATCTATCCTAAGTCCAGTGCTGTCAGTGATAGGATAAATCCATACACCTACAAGGAAGGCCAGTTAATACCACTATTATTCAAATTTATGCACTAACAACCAAAGCCAAAGATGAAGAAATTGAAGATTTTTACCAACTTCTGCAGTCTGAAATTGACCCAACATGCAATCAAGATGTGCTGATTATCATTAGTGACTAGAAGGCAAAAGTGGGAAACAAAGAAGAATCACCAGTAATTGGAAAATTTGGCCTTGGTGATAGAAATTATGCTGGAGATTGCATGATAGAATTTTGCAGAACCAACAATTTATTCATTGCAAATACCTTTTCTTCAATGGCGCTATAAATGTATACTTTGCCAGATGGAGTACACAGGAATCAGATTGTCTACATCTATGGTAAGAGATGATGGAGAAGTTCAATATATTCAGCCAGAACAATGACAGCAATGACCAAAAACCAGAGAAATTGTGGGATGACATCAAGAACATCATTCATGAAGAAAGCAAAACCAAACTGAGGAGCTCTGATGGTATAGCCCCTAAGGCATTTTACTGCTAACCAGAAGGCAGCAGTTCAAACCCACCAGGTACTCCTCAGAAGGAAGAATGGGAAATCTACTTCCATAGTGATACCCCCTCAGAACACAAGGAAAGATTGCTATGAAAAGGGGTCACTATGAAAAAAACAAAAAGACATTAAAAAAGACAGGAAAGGAAGAACATACCAAAATGGATGTTAAAAGAGACTCTAAAACTTGCCCTTGAATGAAGAGTAGCTAAAGCAAATGGAAGAAATGACAAGTTGAAAGAGGTGAAAAGAAGATTTTAAAGAGCAGCTCAAGAAAACAAAGTCAATTATTATAATGAAATGTGCAAAGACATTGAGTTGGAAAGCCAAAATGGAAGAACACGCTCAGCATTTCTCAAGCTGAAAGAACTGAAGAAATAATTTAAGCCACAGTTGCAATATTGAAAGATTCTATGGCAATGTATTGACCGATGCAGGGAACATCAAAAGAACATGGAAGGAATACAGAGTCATTATACCAAAAAGAATTGGTTGATGTTCATCCATTTTAGGAGCTGCCATATGATCAAGAACCAATGGTATTGAAAAACTTCCCCCAAGAAAAAGTCCTGGCCCTGATGGCTTCAATGGAGAATTTTACTAAACATTTAGGAAGAGTTGACACCTATACTACTCAAACTATTCCAGAACATAGAAAAAGATGGAATACTTCCAAATTCATTTTATGAAGCAAGCATAATACTGATACCAAAAGTAGGGAAAGACACCACTATAAAGGAAAACTACAGACCAATCCCTCATAAATATAGATGTAAAAATCTTTAACAAAATCTTAGCCAACAGAACCCAACAACATATCAAAAAATAATACAACCTGACCAAGTGAGATTTATACCTGATATGCAAGGATTGTTCAACATCAGAAAAGCAATCAATGTGCTTTTGTTACCTCTGTGGTGCTCTAAAAGAAAATATACCACAAATGGGATGGTCTTAACAAACATGAATTTATTCTTAAAATTTGGAGGGTTTAAGTCTGAGTTCAAAGTGCCAAGCTCTAAGGGCTGGATGAAAGCCCCTCAACCTTGGGCTTCAGCTCTGCCTCCTGCTTCCAGCCCACTGAACCGGGAGGCTTTTCTTCACTCAGTTTCTGGCTGCTGAGGCTCACAATCCCAAGTTTGACAAGTAAAAATGCACAGTCCCAAAAATATCAACCCACATATCAGGCTATTAATTCAAGTCCATTAAAAGTCCCAAGACCGGCAGAGAATGGCAGGCTGCTGAACAATGACACAGCTACATGCAGGGTTCGAGTGTGATTAGTTAGAGACTGTTCCCCAAAACTTCTGCTTATATACAGGAAGCAGACCACATCTCTAAGGCAGCTACTCAGCTGCTCACAGTAGATTCCACCATGGAGTTGATTACCAGTCTTATCATGGGGAATACTACATCCAGCTAGTTGCCCAGACACTCAACCAGGTCCAGCCAAGTTGACACACAAACTTAACTACCACACAATGTAATCCACCACATAAGCAAAACAAAAGAAAAGGACCATATCATCATATAGTCAATGCAGAAAAGGCCTTTGATAAAATCCAACACCCGTTCCTATTCAGAACTCTCAACAAAATAAGGATAGAAGGAAAATTACTCAGCATGATGAAGGGCATATAGACAAAGTCAATGGCCAACATTATTGCTAATGGAGAAAGATTCAAAACATTCCACTTATGAATGGGAACCAGACAAGGATGCCCTCTGTCACCACTTATATTTAACACGATATTGGAAGTCCTATCCAGGACTAATAAAAGCCATCCAAATTGGCAAAGAGGAAATGAAGCTATATCTATTTGCAGATGATCTGTTCCTACACATAGAAAACCCAAGAGACTCAGCAAAAAAACTACTGGAACTAATAGAGAGGTTCAGCAAAGTGGCAGGATACAAGGTCAACATACAAAAATCAGTTGGATTCCTCTA
>NW_006922800.1:170840-177827 GCF_000298275.1 Orycteropus afer afer
GAATGGATAACCAAATTACAGTACATTCACACAATGGAATACTATGCTACATTAAAAAAAGAGTGAAGGATATACAAATCATCTCACAATGTGGATGAATCTGGAGGACATTATGCTGACTGAAATAAGTCAATCACAGGAGGACAAATATTGTATGAGCCCATTACTGTAAAAAGTCAAGGAAGGGTTTGCTTAGGGAAGGGTACTCAGTTTGTAGGTTATTGGGGATGGGATAGAAGGGGAGAGGAAAATTTTGGACTAGTTGGGGGCCACACACTGAGTTGGGTAAAGTGAGGGACAGTACAGAAATAGTGTGTGACCAGCATGATAAAATTGGGAAAAAGGAGAACACTGAATTGTACACATCAGATACAGACGACAGAGGCTAATACCAGTATATGTACAATACAGCATTACCACTAACGCCAAACACTAGACTACAGATAAATACATAGACAACAATATCAGATGGGGGCTGGTGAACA
This sequence comes from Orycteropus afer afer, assembly GCF_000298275.1. Taxonomy (NCBI): domain Eukaryota; kingdom Metazoa; phylum Chordata; class Mammalia; order Tubulidentata; family Orycteropodidae; genus Orycteropus; species Orycteropus afer. Next base: position 171,326 of record NW_006922800.1, read on the forward strand.
GGAATATACCCTAGACCAATGATAGATTCAGCTGAGGATAGTCTTGCACAGATACTAGTGATAAAAGATAACCACAATCATTACAGAAGCAATAGAAGACAGACTTGGAGTAATCCCTCAGAGACCTTGGGAGAGAGAACCACCAGGTATGCTGACTCAGGACCACAGTATTAGAGGACACCAGGCTCAATTGGAACAAAGTTGTACATAAAAATCCTGTTTTACAACCTACTTTGGTGAGTAGTTACTGGGGTCTTAAAAGCTTTAGAGTGGCGATCTAAGATGCAGCTAATGGTCTCCTCTCATCTGAATAGAAGAGTGAGGAAAACCAAAGGCATTTGGAAACAATCAGCCCTAGGTATGATGGATCTAGAGACCAGAAGAACTAGATGGTGCCTGGCTACCAATGCCAACCACTCAGAAAGGGATCAAAACTGGAGATCCTGGATAGAGTGGGATGAAAAACATGGAACAAAATTGAAAAACACAATAATGACCAGAATTACTGGTCAGAGGGAGTCTGGTGGGACCTCCAAGACTATGGTCCTGAGATACACTTTGGGCCTGAGATAAGACTCACTCCCCAGGACTGGCTTCCACTCCAATAGTAGTAAGACTTACATGCAGAACACCCAATCCACGGTGATGCACCCACATACTTTACGGAGATACACCCCTTGGAGCAATTGGCCATGGGGCACCAGAGGGGCAGCATTCACATGGAGGGAAAGCTGGACATACAGGAGTGCATGACTAAGAAGGGCACAGGGATGGGGGATCACAGGGGAGAGTGGGTTGGAGTGGGCATGGTAATCAGGAAGTGAAACCAAATGTACACAAATTTTTGAATGTAAAACAAATTCTGCTCTGTCAATTTGCACCCAAAGTACAATGTAAATTAAAAAAAAAAAAAAGTTAATCCCCAAAAAAACCCTCCTTCAGCTTTGTCTTACACCATGTAAATTACTCAAAGTGGCAAAATTTGTTCTGAGAAAAATACTTTTTTAAATCAAGTGGCAGCCTCAGTATCTTAACTCTGCAACTTAATTTCATTTCTTTTTATACTCTATTAGTGTACATTGTGGGGATAGTTAATACCACCTTACAACCAAAATTATATGAGTTAGATGTGATAATATATTTGAAATTGTTTCATAAATTTCAAAATTTTACAGTGCTCAGTGCTTAGTTATTGTTTTTCCCACTTTTTGGTATTAATAACTACACAATGCTTAAGGCATTTGACTGGTAACCAGAAGGCTGATGATTCAAACCCACCAGCCACTCTTCGGAAGGAAGCTTGGGCTATCTACTTCCATAGATACTGCCTTGGAAGTCCAAGAAAGGGTAGCTGAGTCGGACCCAACTATTTGGCAGTGAATTAGTTTTTGGTTTTTTGAACACATTATCTAAGACTCCCAGTGCCACAATGATTAAATGCTGAGCTGCTAACTAAAAGGCGGTGAGTCAAACAGACACTTTATGGGAGAAATATATGTCAGTTTGCTTTGTAAAGATCATAACCTTGGAAACCCTATGGAATGATTCTCTGTCCTATATGGTCACTATGAGTTGGAGTCGGCCTGACAGCAATGGGTGTTTGGTTTTTGACACATTATCAATATAAAAAAAAAGAAACATATTCACCAAAAGCTAATTAAATTATTTATTCAGTATCATTCATGTAAATTATGCAGTTTATTGGCAACATTTAAATTGTCACGCATTTTCTCAATTTCACCCCTATGCATATTGCATAGAGATCTTCAGAGAGATGAGATGATGGGATATATTTTATTTTAGCTTTGTGAGCTTTTTACACACTTAATTTGAAAGATTTTTTTTGTGAAAAAAAAATTCTTTAATAATTTTGAAATGAAGAAATTATTTCCTCCTTGGAAACAGAATGGTGATTACTAACTTTCAATTTTCATTATGGGACCTCATCATACTAAGAATTTTGAAATCGACTCGATGGTAATGGATTTGGTTTTGGTTTTATCTTATTTATTCCTCAGGCAATCTAATAAGTAGCATCATAATCCTTATTTGATAGATAAGGCAATTTAAGTTTAGAGAGGATATTTTTCCAAAAATCAGACAACTAAATCTGTCAGAACTTGCATACAATTCTGAATCTGTATCTCCATATTCCATACTCTTAGCCACTATGTTGCTGTTGTTTGCTGTTGTTATGTGCTGTTGAGTCGGACCTGACTCCTAATGACCCCTCCTTGAATTTTCGAGGCAGTATCACTATGGAAGTGGATTTCCCCATCTTCCTTCCAAGGAGTGGCAGGTGGGTTTGAACCGCCAGCCTTCTGGTTAGCAGTCAAGTGCCTTAGGCACTATGCTACCAGAGCTCCTAAAATAATAATAATTATAATAGCATTATTTCTCCTTAAAGAGGATATGCAATCTTTGTAAGTATTCATACCAAACCTTCTTCTCGAGATTTATAAATAATAATGGTTAGTATATACTTCAGTATATAAAAATTACATTAGTTTAATGAAAAACTACTAAAATCATTTTTGCTGACATTATTTTAGTAACTTTACCCTATAATCTGATTTTCCTGTCAGAGTTGAAATTTTTATCAGCACAAAAGCAACATTTTAGAGAGAATCTTTTTTCTTTCCTGGATAACATTTATAATGTAGGTAAAATGGTAGTGTTCTCTCTGTTCCCTATCTTTAAGTACATAGTCCTAATATTTAAATACATCAATTTTTTTTCAAGATGTTTTTCATTTTCTTGTTGAAGGGAAAAAAAAAAAAGACTTGAAACTCTTTATCACAATTGAAAAGTATATCTGAGTTTCTTCTATCAGTTAGAATTATTCTTTATTCTTTGGAAAATTTGAGCCAACCTGGTATATGCACAAAGAGAATTTTTTGGCACATGTACTGAGAATTCTGGGATAATGGCTGCCTTTGGGCCCAGTTTGATACACATAATAACTGGTATCCTTAGCATTTGTTTCTCTCTACCTCTTGGCTGAACTTGACTCTTCTTCAGGCTTTGGCTCTGGTCTCTCACGGGCTTAAAAAAAAAAAACTGCTGTAGGCTTGAAAAACTAACTGAAGCCTCTCTCAGCTTCACTTTCCTTAGAAAAGGGCAAGATTCTCTTGCGTAAGATTCCTAGGAACATCTCATTGTGTCACATTGGTTTAAATTGGCTCTTTTTGTTAGTTGCCCTCTAGTTGGCCCCAACTCATGGCGACCCCTTGCTCAAGAGAACTTTGCCTGGTCCTGTGCCATCCCACAATAGATAAGACTGTTGTGATCCATAGGTCTTATACTGACTGATTTTCAGAAGTAGGTAGCCACGCTTTCTTCCTGGTCCATCTTAGTCTAGAAGCTCCACTGAAACCTGTTCAGCATCATAACATCAAACAAGCCTCCACCAACAGTATCGCAATGGCTGCACATGAAATACATCGGTTGACAATTTAATTCAGGAAACAATGTGTAAAAGGTGAACATTCTACCACTGAACCACCAACGCCCCCAAATAAACTCAAACTTGTGGCAAAAGATCATGATGCACAAATTGGTCATATGATGCACTCCTGTCTTAGGTTAGATTTCTCAAAAGCAGACCTTAAGACAAGGATTCATGTGTAAGTAATGAAGGTAGTTTTCCTGGAAGAAAGAAGAAAGGAGGATAGGGAAAGGGATGAAGTTGAATAAGGATATGAATTCAGGCAGAATCTAAAAGATTTCTTCAATCTTTTACTGCAGGGAAATCTGGTGTGTAATTTATCCTCATATCCTCCAAAAATTGAAATTATTGGCCATAGGTAACTAGCAACTTTGAACTTCCTGAGCATGAGAGGAGAGTGAGTTCAGGGTCCTGCAGGCAATTATCTGAAAGTGAGTCTTAGATTCACCCCATTGAAAGGAAATGCACGTGGAATCAGAGCAGAGGTACTTACTGATCTGGCCAGTTGACAAGGAGTCAATTCAACTTATGACTGCCTCACAAGTGTCAAAATAGAACTATGCTTCATGGGGTTTTCAATAGACGGTTTATTTAGAATCAAATCACCAGGTATTTCATCTGAGAAGTGTCTGGGTGGACTCAAACTTCCAATATTTTGGTTAACAGCTGAATGTTTTAACTGTTTCTCATCATGGAAGGACTCCAAGCAGGGTCACACAGAAGCAAAAAGGAACTGGATTATCTGGACAGCTCAACAACAGTGTTTGCTACAAACTCTATGGTCAAGAGGTGCCTCCGGCTCTCATCCTGATGAAAAGGAAAGTACAGCTACTTGAATATGTATGAATGAGTCTACATAGCAGAAAGCAAGATATTGCCACTAAATTCCCCAAATTAAATTTCGTAAAATAATTGAGATGCATTTTAAATACAATGTTGGATAATTGGTTAATATTTGAAATCTTGTATTTAAATTTTTAACGATGGTACTGAGACAGGCAGGGGGCATGTAGGCAGGAAGGGAAAAATAGGCTTAGCTGAGTTAATAGAAAACCCCAAGATCAAGATTAGAAAAGGGCATGAATATGTTTGGTTAATCTTTGTAGCTGCTGTTCTTTTGAGGGTAACATTTTGTAACTGCTGTACCATTAAAGTTCACATTTCCTAAAATTGTTTTTGCAGGTTAGAAACTTACCATGAAGTATGAACAGAGATAAGCTGTGCACCCACTGGCTTCTCCCCATCTCATAATAAGTTTAGCTCTAGGAACTGAAAAGCTTCAGCCAACCAAAATTAAACTGAACTCACTGCTGTCAAGTCAGATCCGACTCATAGCAACCCCTCCTTAGGTTTCTGAGGTGGTATCACTACACAAGTACACTGCCTGATCTTCCTTCTGAGGAGTAGCTGGTGGATTTGAACTGCCAGCCTTCTGGTTAGCAGCCAAATGCCTTAGGCACTGCTTTGTTGGTTTCCAGGCAGACTCTTAAGAGAAGCAAGAAGTCTGACTCTTCAATAAAGAAAAGAGAAACCAATTGACAGAGATACAGACAATAATCCTGGAGCCCTGAGCTTTGAAAGGAAGTATACAGAAGTGGATTAGGCATAAACTAGTGGAAAAAGCTGAAGAAAAACAGTGAGTACAGAGATGGTCAGACCAGTGGACTAGCAGCTACTCTGATAAGACCAATAGCCTAAAAATTTCCAAGTGGTGTTGGGACCTCAGAATTGACTTAAAGATCAGCCCTGGTAGCCAAGGGCTGCAGAGACAACTTTGCTTGTTGCCTATGACTAGAAAAGGAAACAGCAAGGAGGGAAACAACCTGAGCTGCGGACTTTTGGCTGTCTAGAGGGCACAGCCATTTTGATTGTTCACAAGCGGTAGCCATTTTGGATATTTAAAATGACTGAGGGTGCAGTCACTTTGAATGTTTACAAGTGGTGGCCATTTTGGATATTTAAAGTGAACGAGGGCCAGCCATTTTGAATGTTTATAACCAATGGCTATTGTGGATTTTAAAGTGACAGCATTCTCATTCAGATTCCAGGTACCTAAGAATAGGCTCCATTTTCCAAGGATGGCAGGGACATATGGGAGGTTGACAACAGGAAAGGAGACAGGTGGTAAATGTTTAAATGCTGCCAACTAGTGAATAGAGAAGCACAGCACAGTACCCTGCTTATGGAAATAACATACAAACAAAACAAAGACAATGAAAATTGTAGGTAAGTCACTCCAACACAAAATCACCAATTAAATGTAAACACAAAAATGTTACAATGCTCAGAGAAAACAGAGCAACACAGTCCACACAAAAATATCAAGATAAAGCAGGAGAAACAAGGGACAAGGATACAGACCCAAAACACATTCCTGAGGAAGAAGCAGCATTGGAACTCTCTGGGAAGGAATTCAAAAGAATCACCTTTAGGTACCTTCAACAAATTGAGAGAAAGATCAAGTAAACACTGACTAAATTGAGGAAAACACAGAGAAAACCCTAGAACAATTTAGAAAGATAATAGAAGAACAAAATGACAAAACAAATGAAAAATTAAAAAAGATACAAAATCTACAGACAGAAATCCCAAAGATTCATACTAAATTTTCAGAAATAGATAACACATTGAATGGACAAAGGAGTAGAATTTAATCAATGGAAGACAGAATTAGTGAGATTGAAGGCAAATACCTCAATACTTCTTTGAAAAGGTGTGATAGTTGGAGCTGTTTTTTCAACTTGGCTGGACCACAATTCTGTGTGGTTTAAGCTGTTATGTGGTTATTTCCATGATGGGATCAGATGATTATGTTTTGAGCAGGCAATCTGTTGAAAGGGAGTTTCCATAGGTGTGTGGCTGCTTCCAGTAATATATGGACATTCCGGGAAAAGAGACATTCTTCTATGGATTGAGATTCTGTTGTGCTGCCTACAACTGTCCGTGAGTGAACAATCCACCATTCAGCCTGGAGATCTTGGATTTATCATTTGTTGGAGTCAACAGCTGGTGTACTGCCTGCCAGCCTTGATTTCCTCAGCCCCTGTGGCTACA
>NW_006922800.1:198980-200313 GCF_000298275.1 Orycteropus afer afer
GTATGATATTCTTTGTGCCATCTTTCTTCCTAATTTGTCCTAATTTGGAAGCTCCATTAATGCCAGCCAATCTCCACTAAAGACCTACTGGTTTTTAAATATTGGTAGCATAGTTTCCAGCATCATATCAGCTCTCTAGCCACCACAGTATGACACTGAAAAAATGGTTGTTGTTGTTGTTGATAGGTGCCATCAAGTCGTTTCCAACTCATAGCAACCCTATGCAGAGAATGAAACACTGCCCAGTTCCATGCCAGCTACATGATCCTTGCTATACTTGATGCCATCTCTGCAGCCACTGTGTCAATCTGTCCTGTTGAGGGCCTTCCCTTTTTTTGTCGACCCTCCAACTTACCAAGCATGACATTCATCTCCAGGAAATGGTCCCTTTTGACAACATGACCAAAGTAGGTGAAATAATGTCTTGCCATTCTCTCTTCCAAGAAGTATTATGGTTGCACCTCCTCCAGGATAGATTTATTAGTTCTTTTAGCAGTCCATGGTACTTTCAGCATTTTCCACCAACACCACAATTCAAAAGCATCAACTCTTCTTCTGTCTTCCATATTAATTGTTCAGCTCTCACATGCATACGAGGGGACTGAAAATACCATGGCTTACGTCAGGCACACCTTAGTCCTCAAGGAGACATCTTTGCTCTTCAGCACTCAAAAGAAGTCCTTTGCAGCCAATTTGCCCAGTGCTACATGTTGTCTAATGTCCTGACTGCTGCTTCCATTGGTGTCGATTGTAGAACCAAGCAATGAGAACTCTTTGACAACTTCAATCTTTTCTCCATTTGTCGTAATGCTGCTTATAGGTCCAGTTGTGAGGATTTTTGTTTTCTTTATGTTGAGGTGTAATTTATACCACAGACTGTATTCTTCAATCTTCATTAGTAAGTGCTTCATGTCATCCTCACTTTCAGCAAGCAGAGTTGTGTCATCAGCATATTGCAGGTGGTTAATGATTCTTCCTCCAGTCTTGGTGCCATGTTCCTCATATAGCCCAGCTTCTCAGATTAGCTTCTTAGCATACAGATTGAACAAGTGTGGTGAAAGAATACAACCCTTCTTGATTTTTAACCATGCAGATTACCTAGAGCCACTTTGACAGAAATATACCACAAATGGGGTGGCTTGAACAAACAGGAGTTTATTCTCTTAAAGTTTGGAGGTTTTAAGTCCAAGTTCAAAGTGCCAGACTCTAGGGGCTGTGTGAAAGCCCCTTGACCTTGTGCTTCAGCTCTGCCTCTTGTTCCTGGCCTACTGAAGCTAGATGCATCTCTTCACTCAGGCAGCTACTGGCTGCTGAGGGTAACAAACTCAAGGTC
>NW_006922800.1:200583-202811 GCF_000298275.1 Orycteropus afer afer
GAAATCAGACCACATCCCACAGGCAGCTACTCAGTTGCTTGTAGTAGATCCCACCATGTAGTTCATTGCCAGTCTCATCATGGGGAATAACTACCACCAGCTGTCCAGTCACTCAACCAGGCCCAGCCAAGATGACATACAAATTTAAGCATGTGAAGTCTCTGACAACTTCAATCTTTTCTCAATTTATCATGATGCTCTTTATTGGTCCCTTTGTGAAGATTTTTGTTTTCTTTTTATTGAGATGTAATCCATATTGCAGATTTTGTTCTTCAATTTTCATTAGTAAGTGCTTCAAGTCATCCTCACTTTCAGCAAGCAGAGTTGTATCACCAGCATATTGCAGGCTGTTAATGATTCTTTCTCTAATCTTGGTGCCATGTTCTTTTTCATATAGTCCAGCTTCTCAGATTATCTACTCAGCATAGAGATTGAACAAGTGTGGTAAAATGATACAACCCTGACGTAATCCCTTCTTGATTTTAAACCATGCAGTTTCCCCTTATTCTGTGCCAACAACAGCCTCCTAGTCTATGTACAGGTTCCTCATGAGTATATTCAAGTGTTCTGAAATTCACATCTTCTCAACGTTACCCATAATTTGGGTAACATAATCAAATGCTTTTTCATAGTGAATAAAACACAAGTAAACATCTTTCTAGTATTCTTTGCTTTGAACCAAGATCCATCTGACATCAGCAACGATATCCCTCTTTCCACGTTCTCTACTGAAACAAGTTCTCTGACAATATACTGCTGCAACCATTTTTGAATTATCTTCAGCAAGATTTTCTTGCTTGAAATATTAATGACAATGTTTGATAATTTCTACGTTGTGTGGGATCGCCTTTCTTTGGATTGGGTACAAATATGAGTCTCTTCCAGTTAGATGGCCAGTTATCTGTCTTCCAAATCTGTTGGCATAGCTGAGTGAGGGCCTCCATTTGTTGAAACATCTGAATTAGTATTCCATCAATTCCTGGACCCTTGTTCATCTCCAATTCCTTTAGTGGAGCTTCAACTTCTTCCTTCAATACTAATGATTCTTGCTCATATGCCACCTTCTGAAATGGATGAACATTGACCAGGCCTTTTTGGTACAACGACTCTGTGTATTCCTTCCATTTCTTCTGACGTTTCCTTCATTATTCAATATTTTACCCAGAAAATCTTTCAATATTGCAACTTGAGGCCTGAATTTTTTCTTCAGTTCTTTCAGCTTGAGAAACATTGAGTGTGTTCTTCCCTTTTGATTTTCTAACTCCAAGTCTTTGTGCATTTCATTATAATAATAGACTTTGTCTTCTCAAGCTGTTCTTTGGAATCTTCTGTTCATCTCTTTATCTTGCCATTCCTTCCATTTGCTTTAGCTGCACTCAGTTCAGAAGCAACTTTCAGAGTTTTCTCTGACATCCATTTTGGTGTTTTCTTCCTTTTCTGTCTCCTTAATGATCTTTTGCTTTCTTCATGAATGCTGTTCTTGATGTCATCCTACAATTCCTCTGGTTTTTGGTCATTGGTGATCAGTGCATCTAATCTATTCTTTAGATTGTCTCCAAATTCAGGAGTGATATAATCAAGGTCATATTTTGGCTCTCATGGACTTCTTTTAATTGTCTTCAGCTTCAACTTGAACTTGTATATGAGCAGTTGATGGTGTGCTGCACAGTCAGCTCCTAGCCTTATTTTGGTTGAAAATATTGAGCTTCTACACTGCCTCTTTCCACAGATGTAGTCAATCTGATTCCTGTGTGCTGCATCTGGTGAAGGCCACGTGTATAGCCATTGTTTATGCTGTTGAAAAACAGGTATCTGCAATGAATAAATTGTTGGTCTTGCAAAATTCTATCATCCAATCTCCAGTGTTATTTCTATCACCAAGCCATATTTTCCAACTATCAGTGATTCTTCTTTGTTTCCAAGTTTTGCATTCCAATCACCAGTGACAACTAACACATCTTGATTGTATGTTTGGTCAATTTCAAATGGTAGAAATTGGTAAAATCTTCCATTTCCTTGTTTTTGTTTTTTGAGTTAGGTGCACAAATTTGAATAATAGTTGTATTAACTGGTATTCCTTGTACGGGTATGGATATTATCATATCACTGAAAGCATTGTACTTCAAGATAAATATTGAAACATTCTTTGTGATGATAAATGTCATGCCATACTCTTCTATTTGTCATTCTTGGCATAGTAGATCATATGATCTTCTGATTCAAAATGG
>NW_006922800.1:203323-204284 GCF_000298275.1 Orycteropus afer afer
CTGCTATTCATAAGGTTTTCACTGGCCAGTTCTTTGAGAAGTACATAGCCTCTGCCTTCTTCTGAGTCTATTTAGTCTGGAAGTTCTGCTGAAACCTATCCACTATGGGTAACCCTACTGGTATTGGAAATACCTGTGGCATAGTCTCAGAGCAACATGCAAGCCACCACATTATGACAAACTGATAGACGAGTGGTGGACATTAGGCTATAGTCACAAAATTTCATAAATATAGGGTTTAGATAGGTAGTCATTTTTAAAGGCATACAAAAGAAATAAACCATCTGAATTACTAGTTTTTCTCATAAAAAGGAAGGTCTGGTACTCAGAATATAATACTTTGCCCAAGTAATATTAACCCTCAATTACCTGTCTATGAAGAAGTTACTTAATCATTGTAAGTCACAGTTTATTCATCATTGAAATGGGGATAATAATGCCTGCTTCACAGGGTTACCATGCTTAGCATACTGTCTGATATTTTAAGTTAGTCCATTGTCACCAACTCATTGTTTTTATTGTTATTTTTGTTTGTCATATTTTTAGCTTGTTTCAGCCATACTAATTTATTTTTATTAAAAAGATTACTAAATTTGTTGGTTCCTATAAGGATATTTTCTTGCTATTCTATTGATTATGATTAGTTATAAAAACTATTTTTTTAAAAAAAATAAAGAACAATTGAAATAAACTTTAAAAAGATTTGTATATTAATATCTGGACTATTCAAGAACTACATCAAATCAACAACATAGTACATCTGTTAGAAAACTGGAAGAAGAATACGAGCAGTCAATTAACAGAAACAGAAACCCCAAAGGTTATATGAAAAGACAATTAACTACACTAGTAATTAGAAAAAGAAAAATAATGCCAGTGATAGACCCTTAATCAGAGTAGCAAATGTTAGGTAAATACCAAGGGTTGAAGTTTATGTGACACAAAAGGAATCTGTCAATTC
>NW_006922800.1:205384-207616 GCF_000298275.1 Orycteropus afer afer
GGTTTGGTTTGGTTTTTCACTATCAGTTTGAGAATAACCACACCCATGAAAGTGTATAAGCCAGTCACTTCATGCCTTTATCTCCCTCAATTTTAGTTAGTCAATATCTAATTTGCCCAGCCCTATCAAACCAGCACTTTGTGGAGATAAGCCTATCCCTTTCTCTGGAGAATCTTCTGTTCTGCTTAGAAATTTTGGGCGTCTGCATCCATAAACAAGCAAAGTCCAGCCCAGCACAATCCATCAAATTGCAGCTACTTAACACCAGCTCAGTGTCAAATATCTTCCTCTTTGTTTGGTTGGGTTCTGGTCAGCTCACCCCTAGCCATTTCAGCTAGGTCATGGGTTCTAGCTGCCAAGTTTGAGAGTCACACTCTTCCCTTTATTCAAACCAACCAGCACCTTCTCTCTCTCACATATCCTTAGTACTCTGGGACTATTTCAGTGCCCATAGGCTCACAAAGGGAATTGTAGAACACTTAATTGTACGCATGAGGGACCTGCACATAGACCAGGAGGCTGTCATTGGAACAGAGAAAGAGAACATTGCATGGTTTAAAATCAAGAAGGGAGTGCATCAGGGTTGTATCCTTTCACCATATTTATTCAATCTGTATGCTGAGCAAATAACCCAAGAAGCTGGACTATGTGAAGAAGAAATTGGCATCAGCTTTGGAGAAAGAATCATTAACAACCTGCGATACTGAGACACAACTTTCCTTGCTGAAAGTGAGGATGACTTGAAGTACTTACTGATGAAGATTGAAGAATACAGTCTGTCATATAGATTACATCTCAATATAAAGAAAACAAAAATCATCACAACTAGACCTATAAGCAGCATTATGATAAATGGAGAAAAGATTGAAATTTCAAAGATTTCACATAGTTTGTTCTACAATCGACGCCAACAGAAGCAGCAGTCAGGACATCAGATGACGTATAGCACTGGGGAAATGGCTGCAAAGGACCTCTATCAAGTGCTGAAGAGCAAAGATGTCTCCTTGAGGACTAAGGTGCGCCTGACACAAGCCATGGCATTTTCAATTGTCTTACATGTGTGTGAAAGCTGGACAATGAATAAGGAAGAAGAGTTGATGCTTTTGAGCTATGGAGTTGGTGAAAAATGCTGAAAGTATTGTGGACTGCTAAAAGAACTAACAGGTCTGACCTGGAGGAAGTACAGTTGGTATGCTTTTAGGAGACAAAAATGGCTAGACTTCATCTCACATACTTTGGTATGTGAAGGGACCATTCCCTGGAGAAGGATGCCATGCTTGGTAAGATGGAGAGTTGGTGAAAGAGGGGAAGGCCCTTAAAGAGATGGATTGACATGGTGGCAGCAGCAATGGGCATAAGTATAGCAGTAATCACAGAGCTGGCTCCAGACAGAGTTGTGTTTCGTTCTGCTGTGCATAAGGTCACTATGAGTTGAAGATGACTCAATGGCACCTAATAACAAGAAGGCTCACAAATCCTTGCGCTTCAGAACAGCCAGCCCTTCTTCTCATCCCCAGCCTCCAAGGGGTAGGTCAAAGAGTACCAAATTCAGCCCATTTCTTCATTGCTGCACTTTCACCATTTCCATTCAAGTGGACCCAGGTGGTCACAAGCTCACAGCATACCAGGCTGTCTACTCTCCAGCTTCCTTTAACTTCCAATCCTGGAAGGGTTTTCTCTCATGGGCCATGACTTTCCTGCCTTAATGCACCCAAAGTCTAACTGCTTGCTTGAAAATCAAAAAGCCAGTCTCTTTTTTTCCTCTGTAGGTCTTATCTTCAAATGCAGGTCTTCTGTTCTCTCGGTAGTTCTGGGTGGGGCTCAGATTTTCTAGTTAAGCCCCTAATACTCTACACACAGGGTTTGAACAAAAGCCTGTGCTTCTTCTGGGCAAATTCTATTCCCCCTTTTAACATATCCAATCAAATATCAGCTGAAGGCAGACTTCCATGCTCTCCATTATTCATACCCCATAATCACTTCTAATGTACAATTAGGTAAGAGAACATGAAGTATCCATAGTACATTCAGATAAATACATAATCCAAAACATAACCCTTTTTTAAGACATTGCAGTTTCATCCCTTAACCTTGATGATCTTCCCATTCTATGTATATGGCCTTGGGCCTTTGGCTGGGTGTAACCAAAAGCTCTAGCCTCTGGATCAGTTATTTCCTTTAACAGGTGACACCAATCAAAGTAACCATCTAATAATCCAAAGTTTCACCTCC
>NW_006922801.1:0-596 GCF_000298275.1 Orycteropus afer afer
CTCTCCCGAACTTGGGACTTATGATGGACGTGAATTAATGGTCTGCCATGTGGTTTGGTAACATCAGGACTGTGCTTTTATTACTTGTCAACCTTGGGCTTGGCAGCCTCAGCAGCCAGCAGCTGTCTGAGTGAAGAAAAGCCTACAGCTTCAGTGGGCCAGGATCTGGGGGCAGAGCTGAAGCCCAAGGCTGAGGGGCTTTCACCCAGCCCCTAGAGTCTGTCACTTTGAATTTGGACTTCTAGCCTCCTGAACTGCAAGAGAATAAACTGCTATTTGTTAAAGTCATCCCATTTGTGATATATTCTTGTCAGAGCAGTACTAGGTAACCAGAACAGCATATGTGTATTATCCTATCACTGACATCATTGTACTTCAGGACAGAACTTGAAACATTCTTTGTAATTATGAATGCAATGCCATTCTTCTTCAATTTGTCTCTCCTGGCATAGTAGACCATATACTTCAAAATGGCAAATAAGTGTCCATTTCTGCTGTAGTGCCCAAGGCATTTGACTGCTTACCAGAAGGCTGGTGGTTTAAATTCACCATTCACTCCCCAAAAGGAAAGTTGGGTAATCTACTTCCGTTGTGAT
>NW_006922801.1:1446-6745 GCF_000298275.1 Orycteropus afer afer
AAGGCTGGGTAATCTACTTCCTTAGTGATACTGCCTCAGAAACCCAAGGAGGGGTCATTATGGGTCGGGGTTGACTCGAAGGCATATAACAGCATTAACAACATATATGAAAATATGATGCCATGACATCATATTTTCAAACTACTATGTAGTTGTAAGTTATTCTTTATATCCTTAATACTATAAGAATGAATAGTATATAGCACAAAAACATGAAAATGGGGTTGGAAATTAAAACCTGAGGCTGAACATAATATAAAAAAATTAAATAAAATATATTAAAGCTCTTTAATGATTTATATAAAATTAGATTTCAATAGCTATTCCATTACCCATGGAACAATGATTAAAGAAACATAAATTTTATGCCCATAATCTAAGTTGCATAACATTCTATGTAAAAATTTCTCTTTGTATTATGCTTAACAAGTATTTTGCATGTCATATGTAATTAAATATTAGACATTAAGTGTTGTATTTCTTATTCTACCCACCAGCCACTCCACAAAAAAGAAGGTTGAGCAATCTACTTCCATAGTGATACTGCCTCAGAAATTCAAGGAGGGGTCGCTATGAGTTGGATCCCACTCGACAGCAGTAAATTTGGTTTGGTTTGGTTTTCCAGGAAGTTTCATAGTGTATTAGCAATTGGTTTGAAGTCAATGTCTTTAACTTACTTTGTTGACATAATCCCAGAAGTCTCCTCTGTATTTTTTTTAATCTTTGTTTTAATGCATATAGGCATGTATTTTAATCATTTAAAATCATTTTTTAAAAAATGCAGTACTAAAACATAAATAATATTTATGTAAAAGATTAAACAATGTCCCTAAGTGATCAGTACTGGACATCTCATAAGGAGTACTCATATGCTACTAATTAGTCCTTTAACAGCTTTCTCTTTTGTTGTTGTTTGTTATGGTGTTGTAAGCCATCAAATCAATTCACTCACTATAAGCTTTGGATCGGGCAGTGTTTCGTTCTGCTGTGCATGGGGTCGCTATGAGTCGGAAACGACTCAACGGCACTTAACAACAACAACAACAAGCTTCATCCATTATTGTAATAGCTTAAATATAATCACTTAAATAGCTCAGTAACATGGAAACATTGGTGTAATTCTGTATTTCTCCTTTGATTTAAGTAAGTACTAAAACAGAAGTTTTTACTATTTACAATATATATAAATTAAGACCCAAAAGGGAAGGAAGACACTGAAATTCAGGTTAATAATAATAATAATAACACTTGCATAGTTTCTCTTAATAGAAATTACAGTGCTTCCTTTTCCTTCACACTAAAGATTATAATAGAACACATAAAATAAAAGGAGCCTGTTAGTACTACATCTGTCAAAAACAGTGACACGTTTTAATTTGTTGCCATTGTTGTCAAATCATATTTGAATCTTTGTCTAAGAGTAGTAGCTTTCTTCTTCAAGGTGTGTGACTTAAAACTAATCCATAACTCACCTTCCACTTTCAAAGACCCATTGACTAAGTTCATTGTAATAGGTCTGTAAGTTCAGAAAGGTTGCCATTTTCATTTTACCTTGAGATTAAATATAACTATTTGGATGAAGAGCAACCTGACATAATCTAATCTGTCCTAATCAACCTTGTATTACTTCCAATAGCACAACAGGAGGTTATTGGCAATGCCCCCACCCCATCCCTGTGCAGAATAATTAAGCTGAGATTGGTTTGAATTATTTTATAATTATCCTTCTCACCATGCTGTTGGGCTTGAGAAGTTAATTACAACCATTTTCATGCCTATAATGCAGAAGTAATCTCTCTACTATGTACAGATTTGACAAGTCTTTAGAAGGATGTTAGATGGCAGTGCCTGACTATAATATCCCTTCCCTTTGACAGTTGCTGGAGGTCTATGAGGCATTTTTTTTTTTAATGTTTTAAAAGTATTTCAATCATTTCTGCTTGAGTATAGAGGAGAAATAGGTGAAACTATTCAAATATTAGTTTCACAAAAGAGATGCTAAAGATAAGGCTGGAAATCATTGTAAATTATCACAGGTGTTTTATTAAATGCATAGCAATTTCCTGTTTTTAAATATGAATATTTGGTTTATTTAAAAATGCTTTAAAATTTATGTTGTTGTTGTTGTTATCTGCCATCAAGTTGGACCCAACTCATAGTGACCCCTCCTTGGGTTTCCTTGGCAATATCACTATGGAAGTAGATTGCCCCATCTTCCTTCCGAGGAGTGGAGTGGCTGGTGGGCCAGCCTTCTAGTTAGCAGTCACATGCCTTAGGCACTACACTACCAGAGCTCCTAAAATTTATGTTAGCAATCTGTAAGGTTGCATCAAAATTGACTATAATAAAGTATAGTTTTATAAATGTACACTTATTCTCTAAAATTCCCTGAAATTCCTATTTTAGGAATAGAGATGAAAATAATGAACAACATTAAACAATTATAGTCGCATTGTTTACAAGACAATAAAAAATATTTTAAATTTAAAATATTTTCCCTCCAAAGAAAACTTCATTATAATGTAGTATCCTGACATACCATCACCCTACTCTCAGTTTGTTTTACTGTGGTAGCTTGAATTTTCTGATAATGCTGAAGCTATGCCACTGATATTTGAAATACAAGCAGGGTCTCCTGTGATGAACATGTTTCAGTGGAGCTTCTAGACTAAAACTATGAAGAAAAGCCTAACAAGCTACTGCTGAAAATTAACCAATGGAAAACCCTATGAATAGAAACAGAGCATTGTCTGACACACTTGCTTTGGAAACATCATCGGGAGCAATCAATCTCTGGGAGAGGAAATACTTTTTGATTAAGTAGAGGGACAGAGAGGGTGTGAAAGGCCCTCAGTGAGATGGATTGACACAGTAGCCACAATAATAGACTCTACCTGGCCAGTGATCACGAGGAAGATGCAGGACTAGGCAACATTTTATTCTGTTATATATAAGGTTGTCGTGAGTTGAAGGTTGAGGGATCTACTTCCGTTGTGATATGGCTTTGGAAACCCAAGGAGGGGTTGCTATGAGTCAAGTCTGACTCGAGAGCACATAACAACAACAACAACGAGCAACTATCTATCTATCTCTATTTAGTCTCATATTATGTTTGAACAATGCTTTGGATGTTGACAATGATTTTTATTTGACACATAACAACAACAACAAATATATATATGTATATAATTTCCATATAGGAATTTGTACAATGCATGTAGATTGGAAATCAAATAGAATGGAGTAAGCTTAAAATATAGCTCATCCGACTTCTGGTTTCCAGACTGGCATGTAAGAAGCTTGGAAATGATGTCTCCCATCTTCATAATAAGAACAAAGCTAAAAAATTGAAAATCAACAGCTGTCTTTAGAATCATCAGAAAACTGAGGATAAAAAGCAAACTGCTGTCCCAAAAATTGGTAAGAGAAACAAATACAGAGAATAAGCTCTTAATGGGAGCAGAGACCACTGCCACCACTGCTGCAACCAATGGACCCAGTATCAGGTAGGAATACTCAAAAGTTAACTGAATGATACCTGGAAAATGAGCATGGACTAGAATGACATATAAAAACTCCTGGAGGGGGCTGGACTTGGGAAACCCCATACATCTGTGAGTCTCACCTCCAGGAGATTCACCAAGTTTTCAATGTGAAGCTCAGGGAAAAATTATCTCATCCTTTCAGCAGGAAGAGGGGAAAAAGTGGTCATTTTGAAATATTGCTGGGCTCTGCATGACAACAGCTTTCACTAAATGAAAAAGCTTTACCAAAGTCCAGACTACCAGCACCGAGCATACTTGGATTTAAGTCTAGTCGAATTGTTATTCTTGGCAGGTGCTGCTAAGTTGCTTCCAATTCATATTAACCCTACGTACCACAGGACCAAACACTGTACCATACTGTGCCCCTCATAATCCTTGCCATGTTTGAGCCCATCTTCACAGCCATCTCATTAACAGCCTTCCCCTTTCTCATTGAGTACTACTTTAGCAAGCATGATATCCTATTCCAGGAAGTTGTCCCTTCTGACAACATGTCCAAATTACAGGAAAAAGCCTAGCTATTCTCACATCTAAGGAACATTACAGCTATAATTCCTCCAAACAAATATTTTGTTCCTCTTCTTGAAGTCCCTGGCACATTCAATATTCTTCGACAACCCAACAGCTCATGCATCAATTATTTTTTGATCTCTCTTATTCACTGCTCATCACTCATATGTATATATTGTTGTTAGGTGCAGTAGAGTTGATTCTGACTCATAGTGACCCTTGTACCACAGAATGAAATACTACCCAGTAGTGCACTATTCTCATAATCCTTACTACTCTTGAGCCCATCATTGCAGCCACTGTGTCAATTCATCTTGCTGAGGGTCTTCCACTTTTGTGCTGATCCTCCACTTTACCAAGCATGATATCCTACTCCAGGGAATTCTCCTTTCTGATAAGTGAGACAAATGTGGCCATTCTCTCTTCCAAGGAGCATTCTAGCTGCACTTCGTCCAGGACAAACTTGTTTAGTATTCTGTCAGTCCATAGTATTTTCAGTATTCTTTGTCAACATCACAACTCAAATGCATCAACTCTTCTTTGGCCTTTCTTATTC
Source organism: Orycteropus afer afer (assembly GCF_000298275.1). Taxonomy (NCBI): domain Eukaryota; kingdom Metazoa; phylum Chordata; class Mammalia; order Tubulidentata; family Orycteropodidae; genus Orycteropus; species Orycteropus afer. The sequence goes on from NW_006922801.1 coordinate 6,058, forward strand.
ATTGTCCAGTTTTCACATGCATATAAAGGGATTGAAAATACCGTGGTTTGGATTAGGAACAATTTAGCCTTCAAAGTGACACTTGGCACTTCAACACTTTAAAGAGGTCTTATTTTGGTTACCTCTGTGCTACTCTAACAGAAAATACCACAAATGTGATGGGTTGAAGAAACAGGAGTTTATTTTCTTACAGTTTAGAGGCTTTAAGTCGAAGTTCAAAGTGTCAGGCTCTAGGGGCTGGGTGAAAGCCCCTCATCCTTGGACTTCAGCTCTGCCTTCTGTTCCCAGCCCACTGAAGCTGGAAGCTTTTCTTCACTCAGCTGCTGGCTGCTGAGGCTGACAAGCCCAATGTGGACAAGTTATAAGGTACAGTTAGATATTACCAACCACACGGCAGACCATTAATTCAAGTTAATTGAAGGTTCCAAGACTGCCAGAGCATGGCAGGCTGCCGACCAATGACTCAGCTATATGCAGGGTTCAAGCGTGCCATAAGCTAGAGAACCTCCCCAAAGCTGCTGCTTATTTATGGGAAGCAGACCACATCCCTAAGGCAGCTACTCAGCTGCCTATAGTAGGTCCCACCATGGAGCTGATTGCCAGTCTCATCATGGGGAATAACTACCACCAGCTGCCCAGCCACTTAACCAAGCCCAACCAAGTTGACACACAAACTTAACCACCACAG
>NW_006922801.1:7160-10289 GCF_000298275.1 Orycteropus afer afer
AGAATGACAGTGTCCTGGTCTATGTACAGGTTTCTCATGAGCACAATTAAGTATTCTGGGATTCCCATTCTTCACAATATTATCCATAATTTGTGAGGATCACATAGTTGAATGCCCTTACACAGTCAATAAAACACCTGTAGATATCTTTGTGGTATTCTTTGCTTTCAGTTAAGAACCATCTGAAATCAGCAAATCCCTCTTCCCATGTCCTCTTCTGAATTCAGCTAACATTTCTGGAAGCTCCCTGTCAATATACTGCTGCAACCATTTTTTTAATTATCTTCAGCAAAATTTTACCTGTGTGTGATATTAATGATATTGTTCAATAATTTCCATATTCTGTTGGATCACTTTTCTTTGGAATGGGTATAAATATGAATTTCCTCCTATAAATTACCTGGCCAGGTAGTTGTCTTCCACATAACTTGCCATACACAAGTAAGTGCCTCCAGTGTGGCATCTGTTTGTTGAAACTTATCAACAGGTATTCTGTAAATTGATGGAGCCTTATTTGATGATATTTCCTTCAGTGCAGCTTTGACTTCTTCCTTCAATATCATTGGCTCTTAATCATATGCCACCTCCTGAAATAGTTGAATATTTACCAATTATTTCTTGTACAGTCACTCTGTGTATTCTTTCCATCTTTTGATGTGTTCTGCATCTTTCAATATTATGCCCATGGAATCTTTCAATATTGCAACTTGAAGCTTAACTTTTTAAAATTCTTTCAGCTTGATATATGCCAAGTGGGTTCTTCCCATTTTGTTTTTTATCTTCAGATCTTTGCACCTTTTGTTATAATTTACTTTGTTTTCTTAAGCTACTCTTTGAAGTCTTCTGTTCATTTATTTTATTTCATCATTGCTTCCATTTGCTTCAGCTACTCTTCTTTCATGAGCAAGTTTCAGAGTCTCTTATGACATCCATTTTGGTCTTTTTTCCTTTCCTGTCTTTTCAATGATGTTTTGTTTCTTCACGTATGATGTACTTGATGTCACCCCACAATTTGTGTGGTCTTTGGTCATTGCTGTTCAGTGCTTCAAATCTGTTCTTCATATGGTCTGTAAATTCAGGTGGGATATAATCAAAGTCGTATTTTAGCTCCCGAGGAATTGTTTTACTTGTCTTCAGCTACGACTTAAACTTGCATATTAGCAATTGATGGTTTGTTCCACCATCAGTTCCTGGCTTTATTTTGACTGATGATATTGAGCTTCTCTATCACCTCTTTCCATAGATGTAGTCAATCTGATTCTTGTGTGTTCCATCTGGTTAGGTCCATGTGTACAGCAGTTCTTTATGTTGTTGAAAAAATGTATTGGCAATGGATATATTGGTGGTCTTGTAAAATTCTATCATGTGATTTACATCATTTCTATCACCAAGACCATATTTTACAAGCATTGATGATTCTTCTTTGTTTTCAGCTTTCACAATCCCATCACCAGTAATAATCAATCCATCTCGATTGCATATCAAGTTCAGACTGTAGAAGTTGTTAAAAATCATCAATTTCCTCATCTTTGGCTTTAGTTGTTGATTCAATTACCATTATTTGAGTAATAGTATCAACTGATCTTCCTTGCAAGCATATGTATATTATTCTATCATTGACAGCATTGTACTTCAGGATAGATCTTGAAACAGTCTTTGTGACAATCAATACTATACCATTCCTCTTCAAATTGTCATTCCCAGTATTCTAGATCTTATGATTGTCCTATTCAAAATGGCCCAGACTAGATTATTTTAGCTCACTACTGCTTATATTATGATATTGATGTATATATGTTCCATTTTATTTTTGACAACTTTGCAGTTATCCTAGATCCATGCTTTGTACATTCCACCTTCAGATTATTAATGATGTTTGCAGCTGTTTCTTCCCATGTTGAGTGGTTACTCATCAGCAAATGGAGGTCCCAAAAGCTTTACTCCATCTACACAATTAAGGTTGATTCTACATTGTGGAGGCACTTCTTCCCCAGTTGTATTTGAGTGCCTTCCTACCTGAGGAACTCATTTTCTGGCACTATATGACACAATGTTTCTGGGCTATTCATAAAGTTTTCCTGTAATATATCAGACAGTGTTTCACTGCTATTCATAATGTTTTCACTGGCCAATTATATGAGAAGTGGATGGCTCCTTCCTTCTTCCCAGTCTGTCTTCGATTGGAAGCTCTGCTGAAATCTGTTCACAACAGATGATGCTCTTGATGTTGTTTGAAGTATTGGTAGCATAGTCCTTGCCTCAAGGAAACACACAAGCCACCAAAGTATGACAAGCTGACAGGTGACTGGTGACATGTGAATATAATATTGAAAATACTATGGCTTGAGTCAAGCAAACAGTATTACTCAAAGTGACATCTTTTCTCTTTACCACTTTAAAGAGGTCTTTTGCAACCGATTTTCCTAATTCAATACATCATCTGAATTCTGACTACTACTTTCATAAATGTTGATTGTGGATCAAAGTAAAATAAAATACTTAACAACTTCAATCTCTTTCCCATTTATCATGATGTTGCTTTTGGTTCAGTTATGAGGATTTTTTACTTTATATATATATTGAGGTGCAGTCCAGACTAAAGGCTATCATTTTTGATCTTCATCAGGAAGTGCTTTAACTCTTTTTCACTTTCAGCAAACATGGTTTTATCATGTGATTTTCCAGATTGTTAATGATTCTTCATCCAATCTTGATGCCTTGTTCTTTCTCATATAATCTGGGTTCTTGGATTATTTGCTCAGCATAAAGATTGAATAAGTATGTTGAAAAGATTCATCTCTGGCACACACCTTTCCTGAGATTAAACCAGGCAATATCCTCCTGTTCTGACTGAACTGCATTCTATTAGCTCAGGTACAGGTTCTATGCACAACTTATCAATTTCAAATACTTTTGTTCAGAAACATAAATGGCAACAATACATGTGGACCCAGTAATATGGAATAAACAATATATCAAATCAACTACAAGTGTGGAAAGAGATGTAGCTGAAGTTCAACATCATACATCTGAACAAGACCAAAGGCCAACTGTGGAACAGACAATGATAAGTTACTCATGAAAGTATAAATTTAAGCTGAATAAAACAAAAACAAGTTAATGAGAGCC
>NW_006922801.1:13754-14993 GCF_000298275.1 Orycteropus afer afer
CAACACAACTTTGCTTGCTGAAGTGAGCATGACTTGAAGGACTTACTGATGAAGATTAAACACTACAGTCTGCAGAATGGATTGCATCTCAACATAAAGAAAACTAAAATCCTTACAACTGGACCAATGAGCAGGCAGCATCACGATAAATGGAGAAAAGATTGAAGTTGTCAAAGATTTCTTATTATTTGGTTCCATAGTCAACACCCATGAAAGGAGCAGTCAAGACATCAGAAGACATATTGCACTGGACAAATCTGATAGAAAAGACATCTTTCAAGTACTGAAGAGCAAAGATATCTATTTGAAGACTAAGGTGTGCCTAACCCAAACCATAGTATATTCAATTGCCTTATATGCTTATGAGAGCTGGGCAATTACTAAGGAAGACTGAAGAAAAGTTCATGCTTTTGAGTTGTCATGTTGGCAGAAGATACTGCAAATACCATGGGCTACCAAGAGAATAACAAATCTGTCCTGGAGGAAGTACAGCCAGAATGCTCCTTGGAAGTGAGAATGACCAAATTATGTCTGACCTACTTTTGTCATGTTGTCAGAAGGGATCATTCCTTGAAGAAGGATATCTTTCTTGGTAAAGTGGAGGGTCAATGAAAAAGGGAATTGCCCTCAATGAGATGGATTGACACAGTGGCTGCAATGATGGGCTCACGTATAGCAAGGATTGTGAGGCTGGCTCAGGACAGGACAGTGTTTCCTCCTGTTGTATACAGGGTTGCTATGAGTTGGAGCCGACTCAACAGCACCTAACAACAACAACAAAAATAGTTTCACCTTAAAGGGAAAAGTAAGTCTTTCAAGGCTTACTATTTAATTATTTTAAGTTTTGAATTTTTTGTTGAAATCATGTGTTTTCAGTAATGGAAAGCATTTTGAATGAAAGGAAAAAAAATGAGGTATTGATTTGATGCAGTTAGGGGACCACATGTCCAGAGGCGTCTTTGTTACTGGAGTCAGTAGAATGAAGCCCATTTCTTGAGATTCACACAGTTATACATACTCTCACCAGATTTCAGCACACACTAATAGAAGGTTAAACTATAGAGGTGGAAACTTTTCAGTAAACTATAGAGGTGGGAAATGTAAATGTAGAGGAGCACTCTATGTCCCATGGGTCATGAAAGTGTCAAAAGAAGTTCTTCAGAAAGGCAGAAAATAATGTAAGTCACAAACTTAGATCTACATATAGAAAGAAGAAACATTTGAGAAAAAATAAAAGTA
>NW_006922801.1:15267-17012 GCF_000298275.1 Orycteropus afer afer
AGAGAAGGCAGAAAAAAAGAGGGGGATAAAAAGAAACAAAATCAAGGACAATGAATAGAGAACATTTACAATGGTAGGTATTAATTCACCTGTATCATGAACTACTTTAAATATGAATGATCTAAAGGACATATATTAAGAGAGGCAAAAACAAGACTCAAATATATGTTGTCTATAAGAAACTTACTGATGAGGTAGCTACAGGAATTTAAAACAAAGCATATTTCAGAGGAAAGAAAACTATCAGGAATGAAGAGATGTATTACATAATGATACAAGGGTTAATTCTCCAGGAACAAATAACATTTCATAATGTGTATGCTCTTGGCAAAAGAGTTTCAAAAATTTGTGAGGCAAAAACTGATAGAATAGCAAGGAGACATATAAATCCACTATTATAATTTCACACACAGTTCTATCAGTAATCGATATATGCAGCATATTATTATCAGTAAGAATATAGTTGTTCAAGGCAGAACCATCAATCAAGTGGATCTATTTTATACTGTAGAATACTTCATCCCACAATAACAGTATACACATCTTTCTCAATCTCACATGGGACAAAAATAGACTATATCCTGGGCCATAAAGCACACTTTAAGAAATTCAAAGGAATAGAAATCACATAGAGTATGCTCTTAGATCACAATGGCATTAAACTAGAAATCAATAACATACAACTGGAGAATTTAACAATATTCTAAGAACAAACAACACAAGAGAAATCAAAAACTATTTTCAATTAAATAAAAGATAAATTTATACTCACATTAAACCCTTCACACAAATATTTGTAGCAGCTTTATGAATAAATACCAAAAATGGAAGTAATAAATGTATATTTCAGTGGGAGAGTGGATAAATAATTTGTAGTATGTGCATGTTGTTCTTGTTGTAATTTGCCATCATGTTAATTCCAACTCACAGCAACTCTACATCCAGTAGAACAAAACATTGCCTGGTCCTGCCCTATATTCAAAATCTTTGCTATGCTTAAGCCCATTGATGCAGTCCCTGTGTCAACCCATCTCATTTAGAGTCTTCCTCTTTTTTGCCTAAGCCTTTACTTTACCAAGCATGGTGTCCTAGTCAAGGAATTGGTCCATTCTGATAACTTGTCCAAATATATAAGACAAAGTCTCACCATCCTTGCTTCTAAGCAGAATTCTGGCTATACATTTTCTAGGACAGATTTCTTCATTCCTCTGTCAATCCATGGTATAGAGTGTTAAATATTCTTGGCTAACACCATAATTCAAATGCATCAATTTTTCTTTGGTCTTCCTTATTCATTGTTCATCTTTTGCATGCATATGAAGCCACTTAAAACACATAGCTTGGGTTGGTACATCTTAGTCCCCAAAGTTTTATCTTTGATTTTTATCATTTTTTAGCAGATTTGCCCAGTACAATATATCCTTTCATTTCTTGACTGCATCTTCCATGTGAGTTGATTTTGGATCCAAGTAAAATGAAATACTTAACAACTTCAATCTTTTCTCCATTTTTCATATTGTTACTTATTGGCCCAGTTATGAAGATTTTTGTTTTCCTTATTTTGAGGTGTAATTCATACTGAAGGCTGTAATGTTTGATCTTCATGAATAAGTGCTTTCATTTATTTTCCCTTTTGTCAATGTTGTTTCATTTGCACGTCGTAGGTTGTTAATGAGTTTTCCTCCAAACCTGATGCAGTGTCCTTTTTTATATAGCCCAGCTTCTCAAATTATTTTCTCAACATA
>NW_006922801.1:17377-22456 GCF_000298275.1 Orycteropus afer afer
AAATTTTACTTGCATGTGATACTAATGCTGTGGTTAGATGTTATTGAGTCAATTTTGACTCGTAATGACCCTCTGTACAACAGAATGAAACACTGCCCTATCCTGTCCCATTCTCACAATCCTTGTTATGCTATAGACCATCACTACAGACTGTGTCAATCCTTCTTGTCGAGGGTCTTCCCCTTTTTCTTTGACTCCCCACTATACCAAGCATGATATCCTTCTCCAGCGACTACTGCCTATTTGAAAATTTCTGCATTCTGTAGGGTCACTTTTCTTTGGAATGGACATGAATATAGATTGCTTCCAGTCAGTTGGCCTTGTAACTATTTTCCACATTATTTGGCATAGGTGAATGAGTACTTCCAGCATTGTGTCCATGTGTTGAAACATCTTAATTGGTATTCTGCCAATTCCTGGGGTTTATTTTTTTGTCAATCTCTTCAGTGCAGCTTGGACAAACATCAGTACTTGTTTGTATTTTATCTCCTGAAATGGTTGAACATTGATCAATTCTTCCTGGTACAGCAGCTCTGCACATTCTTTCCATCTTCTTTTGGTGTTCCTTGCATGATTGAATATTTTGCCCATAGAATCCTTCAATATTGCAACTCAAGGTGTGATTTTTTTCTTAATTCTTTCAGCTTGAGAAATGTCTTGTGTTCTTCTCTTTCGGTTTTCTCACTCCCAGTCTTTGCACATTTCATTATAATAGTTCACTTTGTCTTCTCTAACTGACCTTTGAAATCTTCTGTTCAGTTCCTTTACTTTGTTGTTTTCTTCTCTTTGCTTCAGCTACTCTATATTCCAGAGCAATTTTCAGAGTCGTTCCTGACATTCATTTTGATCTTTTCTTTCTTATGTTTTTAATGACCTTTAGTTTTCTTCATGTATGTTATCCTTGGTGTAATTTTACAACTCATTTCATCTTTTCTTATTTGTTTTTAATGCATCAAATCTATTCTTTGTTTGGTCTGTAAATTCAGGTGAGTTATACTGAAGTTTTTACTTTGGCTCTCATGGACTTGGTTTACATTTTTTCAGCTTAAATTGAATTTTCATAGGAGCAGTTGATGGTCTATTCTGCAATCAACCTCTGGCTATGTTCTTACTGATTATATTGAACTTTTCCATTATCTCTCTCCACAGATGTAATCAATTTGATTCCTTGGCATACCATCAGACAATTGATCTATAGTCTTGCAAAATCCTATCATGAAATAGAATGTGTCATTTATATCACCAAGCCTATGTTCTCCAAATAATGTCCCTGCTTGGTTTAAATTTTCTCCTCCCAATCACCGGTAATTATCAATGCATCTGGATTGCATGTATGATGAATTTCAGACTGTAAAAGTTGATAAAATCTTTAATTTTTCATCTTTGACTTTAGTGGTTGCTGCTTCAATTTGAGTAATATTCATATTAACTTGTCTTCCTTGTATGCATATGGGTATTTTGCTATCACCGAAAGTATTATACTTCAGCATAGATCTTGAAATAATCTTGCTTATGAATGCAACACAATTCATCTTCAATTTCTCATTCCTAGAGTAGTAGACCATATTATCATCTGATTCAAATTGGGCAATACCATCTCATTTCAGCTATCTAATACCTAAAATATCAATCTTTATGTGTTGTATTTTATTTTTTTATGACATCCAATTTCCCTAGATTCATACTTCTTAGATTCTGTGCTTAGATTAATAATTGATGTTTGCAACTGCTTCTTCTTATATTGAGTCTTCCCACATCAACAAATAAATTAAAAGAGAAGAACATGCTTGTCGTTTCTCAAGTTGAAAGAAAAGAAGAAAAAATTCAAGCCTCAAGTTGCAATATTGAAGGATTGTATGACTATAATAATGAATGACAGAGGAAATATCAAAAGAAAATAGAAAGAATACATAGCCATTGGACCCAAAATAATTGGTCAATATTCAACAATTTTAGGAGGTGTTAAATGCTGCCTATTCAGACCTTCTCTGACTGTAGTCATCTACAACTAGTTCAGAGCCCACAAGTTAGAAAGATACCTGCTTTCATATTGCCAAACAGGTAGATACCAGCACCTATGGCCCTCACTGATCTGGTGGGTTTGTTAATTCACTGGAAAACTCATAGAATTCATGAAAAATCCAACATACTTATGGTTACAGATTTATTAAAACAAAAATATATACATTTGAAGAGATACATAGGAGGGATCACAATCCAGAGTTTCCAAGTCTTAAAGAAGTAAGTGCTACCTTCTCATGTGCATGATCATCAACTGAGGAGTTTCATTAAGCCTAAGGGTTCAGGGCTCTTACATCCTGCCTCCTGAGGCATAGTCAACAGGTGGTCTTTTGTGGTCTGTTTACTCTTAGTCATTGTTGTTGTTGTTATGTGCCGTGGAGTCCGACCGACTCATAGCGACCACTGCTTGGGTTTCTGAGGCGGCATCAGTACAGAAGTAGATTGCCCAACCTTTCTTTGGAGGAGTGGCTGGTGGGTTTGAACTGCCAGCCTTCTGGTTAGCAGTCAAGTGCCTTAGGCACTATGCTACCAGAGCTCCCTCTTAGTCATTAGCAACAGGTATTAGTCGGGCTAGAAAGAACTTAAAAGAATGGCCAATTGCTTTCTGCAAGGTGATTTCAAGAATTTTTTTTTTTTCTAATTTTAATATTGCTTTCACTTTTTATTCCAAGCTTGTGGGATTTTTGACAGTACAAAACTCTTAAAAAAAGAAAAAGAAAACTTTGAAATCTTCCATGAATCTTATTGGGTTTCACTCCATTAGACAAAAACCATACACACAAATGTCTTTAAGTCATGTATTTCTCTACCTTGAAAAGTGTTCCTTGAACAGTCAGGTTGTTGGGAACAAGGCCTGTAGGAGTTTTAGAAGCACTTTGGTTTACAAGAAAGGATTTAAGAAGCATTGCTTAAATCTTTCTAAGATATTAATAAAAATCTCACAATTCCACCATAGAAATAAACTTTATGATCAATTTGATTTTGCCCTGAGGCAATTCTCTGCTTTGAGAATGTTCTTTCATCTAAAATATTTTGAAGAGAAAAATAGTTTTATTGTCCTAACTAGAAAGTCCTGGTGTAGAAATATTTCCATTAACTTCTCCTTGAAATGGGAGTTTCTACTTTACAACATCTCTCTTTGGATTTTATCATAGTTGAAAGAGGCATTTCCCCTCTCTACATTCTCCTCAGAAATCTCTGTATTTGATTCCACAATGCATATTATATATATTTCTACTTCTATAAGAATCCCACACAATTCCACCTCAGGTACATTTTTGCTAAATCTGTATTAAACTAAAAAAAACAAACTCACTGCCATCAAGTCAGTTCCAACTCATAGTGACCCCATTGGCTTTCTAAGGCTGTAAATCCTTACAGAAGTATATTGCCCCATATTCCTTCCATGGAGCAGTTGGAGGATTTAAACCACTGAACTTCTGGTTAGCAGCCAGATGCTTTATCTGCTGTGTCACCAGAGATCCCTCAGTCCCTATTACTATAGGCAAATGCTTTGCTCAAACACTTACCACATTATAACATGTCCCATTTTCTCAACATTCAAAAACAATTTTCACAAGACCTTTTCAGCCTCCTCACTAATTGTGTCTGCTACACTTCAAGCCTTTGCCCTTCTTCTGGTCCAAAACATATATTTTAAGTTTAGTGTAATTTCTTACTCTGAGTATAATTTGTAATATACCAATACGTAACTGAAACATCACTTCATTCTATGTCTTCCACTCACATGCCCAATTCATATGCATACAACCTGGAGTATAAATAAATAAATAATAATAATAATAACTATAAGTTTTATTTTTGAGTCATTTTCCCTAAGTTCCTTAATCAGTAATTTAATATTGATTAAAGACTCTCCAGCCTCTAGTCAATATTGATGAATAAATATTTTATATTACTTTTTAGAGGCAATATTAATTTCCTTCTCCAATATATTACCAAAACATAAATTATAAGTGAGAATAAAGGAAAATAAATGTAAATACAAAAGGAATATTTTTAGACTATGAACATAAAAAAAAAGGTATTTATCAATTCCCATATAGACTTTCTCCTACTTAATTATAGTTTGGGTTGCTCTCATTTGGAAATAAATCTTGTTTCACTGATAATTCAAGTCCAAACTATTTTATAAGTTAAGTCTACTCTATATTAAAGCACTAGACAAGACTTAAGATTGACAGGGCAATTAGCTGGGTGTCCCCACTATTAACACATTCAACTATAAGAATCTATGTCAAATCATGTACTTTCATACTTCCATATTGGATCCTGAAATTTCTCTGTAATCCCATTCAACCATGATATATTTTATTCCAGTCTAATAACCATCATCATATTTTTTTTTCCTCCAAACAGTTATATTTCCTGTTTTGTTTATATTTTTTATGAAATTTGAAGAGACCACAAGTTCTAACATCATTTAATAATTTGTGCTTTTAAGAGATCACATTGAATATGTAATATATCACATTAACATGAGAGATATATCTTCATGTTATTTCTTCCTTTACATTCTTCTGATTTTCCCATAGCCTCAATTGTAAATCCCATGAGCTCTAACTAAAATTCTAGTTTTGATATCCACATCAGTATTTCTAGTTACTATCCAAATACATTGGCTTATAATTTGCCAGTAGATGAACCACTCAAAATATACCTGGGAAAGGGATGCCTCCTCAATGTGGAGACAACATTAATGACATACATGGAGTAAAGATTTCTGGATCAATATTTGCTGTTGTGGAATAATTCAAAATGAAAAGAAATAGCTGTAAATATCCATTAATAATCATGTCATGGAATGTATGAAGCATGATTCTAGGAAATTCAGAAGTTGTCAAAAGTGGAATGGAATTCTTAAAGATTGATATCCTAGGCATTAGAACTGAAATGAACAGATATTGGCCATTTTTAATCAGACAATCATATGATCTACTATACTGGGAATGACAAATTGAAGAGGAATGATGTCATATTCATCATCAAAATGAATATTTCAAGATCTATGCTGAAATACAATGCTGCCAATTATAG
>NW_006922801.1:38278-47603 GCF_000298275.1 Orycteropus afer afer
CTCACAGTAATGTGCAAGCCTCACAGGATTACAAATTGACAGACAAGTCTGTCTCCCTTAGCTGTTGGAAACCTCTGCACTCTTCCCTTACCTAATTCCTACCAGAATCTACCACTCTGTGATCACCGGCTGGTCCCTCTTTTTCCTGGCTCTAGGGGGCTTCAGGCCTAGCCTTGCTTCTTGCCTCTTTTACCTGGATATTCTGCTACTCCTGAGGTCCGCAAGGCCACTCCTGCTCCCTCCCTTTCCTGGCTCTAGGGTTCTAACAATTTTATCAACTCTGTACTTTATTCTATCAACTCTGTACGATTTTAGTACTATTGCTCTTATCCAGATTCAAACATTTGAAATCTGTTTTGAAGTGAAAGTCTAACACCTAATTTTGAGTCCACATCCATTTAAGCCTTGCCAATTCCTTTAAATACTATTCATTAGTTTTCATTATTATAATCATTACCACTATTATTATTAAAGCAATAATGCAATGCAATACCTTGTCGTGGAGTCAGATCTGACTCATAGCAACCCCTTCTTGGGGTTCTGAGGTGGTATCCTTATGGAAGTAGATTGCCCAACCTTCTTTCTGAGGAGTGGCTGGTGGGTTTGAACCATCAGTTTTTTGGTTAGCAGTCAAATGCCTTAGGCACTATATCACCAGAGCTCCAATTATAAAGCAGCATATGCTAAATGATAAAAAACATATGGAGAGCACATAAACACACTAGTCCTTTACATTAAGACATACGTAAGTCTACTATACCATACATTGATAATCATTGATGACTCTGATATATCCTTTTATAGTATTTTGGCATATATACAGAAATATAAACTTGTATATTTATATTATGTATACGATATATAGGCGCTCTGGTAGCATAGTGCCTAAGGCACTTGACTGCTAATCAGAAGGCTGGTTGTTCAAACCCACCAGCCACTACTCAGAAGAAAGTTTGGACAATCTACTTCCGTAGTGATACTGCCTGGAAAAAGAAGAAAGTGTTGCTATGAGTCAGGCCCGACTTGATGGCACAGAAGAACAACAACAACAACATATGATATATATTTATACACATATATAAATATGTATATATATTTATAACAGTAGGGGTGCACTAAAATAACATTTTACAATTTGCTTTTTTTGTTTAGTGTAAGCTATTCACAATTTATTCTGCATGTAATCTTAATGAGCGGATAGCTAAATACTTCTAATTTTTTGCTATCATCAACAGTGCTCAGACAAGATCTTTTCAGAGCCATTTTTGGAGTTGGTGCAGGATTGGGCAGTGTTTCGTTCTGCTGTGCATGGGGTCGCTATGAGTCAGAAACGACTCAACAGCACCTGAGAATAACAAAAACAATGTAATATTAAAATGTTAGAATCTTAGAAGGAAATATTTTCTTATGTACATTTAAAAGTAAATAGGTAACACCAAATCGTCTTCTAAACATCAGGAATTACTTTATAGTGTCAAAATTATTTGCAAAAATAACTATCCACAGAACCTCAGAATACAAGCTACCATCTAATTTTTTTTTCAATCTTGGAAGTATAGTAGGTAGAAAACTGGAGCTTAATCTAAGTTGCATTTGTTTATAGAATAAATTGAGAATATTTTCATAGTTATGACTCATCCTCACTTATGTTTCTGTGAACGATACTCTCATGTATGTTCTAAGTTCGAATATTTCTATTATATTTCTAAGGTTTCTTATTGATTTGTAAAATTTGTTTTATAACAAGGAAATTAGCTCTTTATTATAAATGATGAGAGTATATTCTCAATTTATTGTAACTTTAACTATTAAAAAAAAAAAATCCTCACTGATGTCAAGTCAGATGTGACTTGTAACCACCCCTCCTTGAGTTTCCTAGACGGTATCACTATAGAAGTAAATTGTCTAATCTTCCTTCCAAGGAGTGACTGGTGGGTTTGAACTGCCACCTTCTGATTAGCAATCCAATGCCTTAGGCACCACATCACCAGAGCTCCTACTTTAACTATGGATATGGATTTTTATTTTTTTATCCCCTCCATGGCTTCTTTATTCTATGATAATTATAAAGAAACTAGTTATCACTTTGTTCAGTAAGGCTCCCGTGATGCTTTGTTATATCATTAGCTAAATATTAATTTACCCAATTAATTATTGTATCTTATATTTGACAGAACTATGTATTGCTAAAAGGTGTCATGAACACAAATTGGTTGTGAAGATGATGTCCTATTCTTTTATATTTATTTGTTATTTCTGGCAAAATTTATAGAGCAGAATAAACTAAAAAAAAGAAAAATAGAAATTCACTGTCCCCATCCAGTATATAAAGTATCAGCAAACATTAAAAAAAAAAAAAAAAGGGAAAGAAACAGAAATATGTTGCAATGAGATCCCAAAATTGCAAGTTACATAGTAACTAATCTTTGAATTACTTGGTAATATCAAGTATAATTATCAAGTAATTTGTAGGAACATATAATTCCCCTGTAATTATAGAGCTATTACAGATGCCCTACAAAATAGGATGTTACTACAGCCTTACAAATCTAGAATCATCGCCTTCTTTTAACATTCACTGAGTGCAATATTCATGAATGAAACATCTGACTTCTGAGTGAAAGGCTCCAGATGCACTCTGTACAATAGCCATTCTTTCAATCAAAACTATGATTTATTTTCATAATATACAAAAAGTGATTCCCTGCCATCATTTGCTATAAAACATTCTGTATTGTAATTTTGCATATATAATTATTATAAGAACAATTGAAAATATACAAAAATGGTGTGCAATCCCAAATTTACTTTTTTTTTTCTTTAAACAATTTTAATGACAAAGAATGTTTGGAATTAAGGGAGCTGATAGATTTTGATAGAAGTCTGCAAATAAATGAATATATTTTCAGAAAATGCTTTTGATGGAAATGGCAATAAAGCAACATGAGGTAACAGTGAACATTATAACATTTGGGAGTTTAAAGGAAAATTAGACACAAGGTTCCTGGTCTGTAAGATATATTTTTTCTATGATACTTTTTAATTGTGAATGCAGTCTGGCATTGTCCTTGGAATTATATAGAGGTCACAGATACAACCCTTCACTTGATTTGACACAGTGGTTTCTCGTTCATTTCTGTTTATGGATCAAACCTAAAGGACTGTGGTTACTGAGACTGGAAATCCCAGCTCAACTAGCCCTATCCAGGATTACTAGGCTCATCATATTAAAGCTCTGATTTTTTTTTCCTTCTTCTTCTTTCAGCCAATATGAATTTTACTTATGTTCCTATGAACTCAGCTATATATTTTAAAAATGATTGAGGCAATCAGATCTTCCACCTTGTCAGGAGCTTCCTTATTGCTCTGCTAGAGTGAAATTGGATACAAAAGCAAATACATGATTTATGGTGGAAAAAAAAATTCTCAAATCCAAATTGTTCCTTGACCAATAATCACTAATTATCTAGATTCTGCCTTAAAATGTGCTCAAATACTCATTATTTACACTAATATAGAATATAGAGCATCTGATCAAAGGTCTTTATTATTTCTTTTCCTCAATCAAGTTTTATTTCAGTATCTCTGCAATAGTTTCAAATAACTGGTTTTAAAATTAAATAAAGAGTGGTCTCTATGAGTCCGGTGTGACTTGATAGCACATAACAACAAATTATTTACTTTGTAGAGTGGAAAATGGATCAAAATTGGAAAAGGTATACAGCAAGATTTTATCCTTTCACATTACTTAGTACTCTGTATACTGAACAAATAATCCAAAAAGCAAGAGTACAGGAAGAAGAATTGTCATCAGAATTGGAGAAAGACTCATGAAAAAACTATGATATGCATATCACCCAATCTTGCTTGCCAAAAATGAAGACGACTTGAAACATCTACTGATGAAGGTAAAATACTATGGCTTTCAGTATGAATTACATCTGAAGGGTAGAAAAAAAAATCCACACAGCTGGAGCAATAAACTACATTATGATAAATAGGGAAGAAATTGAAGTTGTCAAGGATTCTACTTGGATCAACAATCAATATTCATGGAAGTAACAGATAAAATATCATATGATTTAATGCATTGGGAAAATCTTCTTCAAAACCTCTTTAAGGATATAAAAACCAAAGATGTCACTTTGAGGCCTAAGGTGCACCAGACCCAAAACTGTTTCTTCAGTCACCTTATATACATGCTAAAGCTGAACAATGAAAAAGGAAAAGAAAAGAAAAAATGACACATTTGGGCTGTAGTGTTTGTGAAGAATATTGAATAGATATGACCTACTGGAAGAACAAACAAACCAAACTTAGAAGAAATACAATGGGGATGTTCCTTAGAAGTGAGGATGTAAAGACATCATTTTTCTTACTTTGGCATGCCATCCAGAAACACTGTTTTCTAGAAAAGACTATCACGTTTGGTAAAGCGGAATGTCAGTGAAAATAACTAAAATCCTCAGTGATATGGATGGACACAATAGCTTCAACATTGACTGAAACCTACCAAGAATCATGAAGATGGCACAGAATGGGCAACCTTAAGTTCTGTTACACATATGGCCAAAGCCAACTAACAAAAACAGTGGAAGCACAACCAGTAAATGATATTTTTTAATGGTCTTTAATTAGAGCTATATAAACAGTTGATTTACAGTCTGAATACATTCTAATAGTTAATAAGGTCTCTCTGAATTATTTTATACTTTTTCTTCAATGAATGTTGCTCTGTTTTCATTGTTTATTCTTTTTAAATTTAAGTTTGTATGATGGAGGGTCACTAAGAGTAAGAATTAACTTGATGGCAATAGAATGATGTAGGATCAATGAAGTAAACTACAAGACTTGACTTTTTTTTCCATATTAAATAATACCATAAATATGGATTTATGTAATCGATTACATAAATATGTAGTTTATGAAGTAAATAAAACAATATCAAAGATGTTTTATATTTCCTTCTTATTTTATAAGAGTAAAGACACTGAAGACCACAGATTTGTTCAGTCACACAGTCCAGTGGCAATGCTCCAAATAGTTAATGGCCTTTTAACTCCCAGTATATTTTTTCTTTCTACCACATCAACTTGTTTCAAATCTTAAACTTTTTTGAAAAAAGTGTATTTTAGAAAGTTCTCGTTGCACAGTGAGTAAGGTATTTGACTGCTAACTAGAAGGCTGGTGGATCAGGCCTACCAACCACTCTGCAGGAGGAAGACGACTAACTACTTCTGTAAAGATTTACCCCTTTGGAAATCCAATGGGGGTTGCTGTGAGTCAGAATCAACTGGATAGCAGTGAGTTTGGGTTTTTTATGCTTGTAGATAAAAGCCCTATGTGATACAGTCTGTGCTTGACTGCAGTTTGTTCTCAATGATAGTGAGGAAGAAAAGGCCTGTGGGTCTGCATCTGTTAAAATGATAGCCAAGAAAACATCATGGAGCAGTTCCACCCTGTGAAACATGGAGTTGCCGTGAGTTGGAACTGATTTGACTGCAACTAATAAGAACATGGTTATTAATAAGAGGCACAGAGATTTAGAAAGAGACAGAGAAGTACTCTAGGATAGTATTTTAACCAGTCTCAAAGGGAATATTGTTCTAACCATCTTCTTTCCTTTTTTTTTTTTTTTTTTTTGCCATGCATGTAAAGTCTATTATGACTACTTTTAGATAGGAAAATGCCTATTTTTATTTGTCTACCTTTTCACCCTTAGGAAAGGTAAGACTTTTAAATTCAATAAAGAAAAGCAGGTCAGATATTATCTAAATTAATTATGTTTAGGAAAAATCCTTAGCCAATGATATAAGAATGATGGGAGAGAAAAGAGCTCAAAAGCATTGAAATGTAAAATATGAAGTATTTGAACTTCATTATTTTGAGATGTTTCATTTCAACTACACTACAAACTAAAACAGAAAACAAGTTCAGTATAATTTCAAGTATTTGAAAATAATTGTCTACAACATATGCACATATTTGTATTTATTGAATTTTTATCTTAGATCATACATTTTCATATAAAACTGATATATCATTAAATGTAACATTTTTTCATATCATCCAACTAATAGCGTGGAAATTATGTTATATTATAAATAACGATGCCTGGATTCTAACTCTAGTTCTGAAACTAATTATAAGTATGAATTTTGAGAACCTATTTAACCTAGTCTTCCTCTCATTTCTGCAAAACAACTCCTGTGCCTACCCCATGCTATTTGAAAAATGAGAAAATTGGACTAAATAACCTATAAGGTCTCAGATCTAATATGCTATGATTTTAATGCATGTGCATGTAATACATTCCTACAGGGTTAAGATACATTGGTATTCAGTGTGTTACAAGGTTCCCAATTCTTATTTATAAGACATGGGTTCAGGGTAATGTACTGTGGCAGGAAATACATAATAAATACATGAATGAATAATGCAGAGTCCTTGATCCTTAACCCTTGCCAACATTTCTCATTAATTGAACTGCTAATTTTCAAGTAAGCCACAAGTAAAGTATTTGCTTCATTCAATTTAACTTTTAAATTAAGAGGTTCCTACTGTGAACAGAAAATCTAACAATTTACTATCTGAAACAAAGCTTTATGTCCATAAACCTGAAACCTTACCCTTTTGTTTTATTCTGATACTTTTACTACCTATACCCACCAATCCTACAAACCATAAACAAAAAGTTGTATAAACAATATAGTATGTAAGGTTAGATAGTTAAGAAATATGCACTTTTCTTTGATTTAAGAAAAAGTTTAATAAATGCAAAACACCAGCAAATGCTTTACTACTGGCTGCTTTCTGAGAGTGTAATTACTTTCCTACAGCAGAGTGACTGCAATTTAAATTCTTAGCCGAGCCTCATGAGTTATGGCTTCACCCTCTACTTCTCCCTCTATTTCACCCACTCAAATACGCAAAATATAAAGAAAGCCACATTATTTCATAGAGAAATTATTCACTGTATATCCCAAAGTGATACTGCTCTTAGTCACTGTGGTTAAACGTGACTTGTGTCAGTGCATTAACATGGTTGTTTGATAACAGGAGGTTACTATCTACTTTGATCAAATTATTCATTCAGAAAGAAAAAAGAAATCAATTGAAACAGTTTTCTTTAAAGTTACTTAAGAAAATAACATTTCCTCATTTTTAAAAAAATTGTCTTTATATTATTGAGATGTAAGAATTTTATATATATGCTAAATACAAGTTCTTTTCTTAAATGCATTTTTTTCTCACACCTTTTGCTTTACCTGCTCATTTTATCACTATTATCTTTCTTAAAGTAAATGTTTTATTATAGAAGAGTTTTGTTGTTGTTGTCGTTAAGTGCCGTCAAGTCATTTCCAACTCATAGCGACCCCATGCACAGCAGAACAAAACACTGCCTGATCCCGCGCCAGCCCCACAATCCCTGCTATACTTGAGCTCATCATTGCAGCCACCGTATCAATCCATCTTGTTGAAGACCTCCCCCTCTTTCGACGACCATCCACACTATCAAGCATGACATCCTTCTCCAGGGAATGGTCCCTTCTGACAACATGACCAAAATAGGTGAGACGAAGTCTGGCCATTCTTGCTTCCAAGGAGCATTCTGGTTGCACTTCCTCCAGGACAGATCTGTTAGTTCTTTTAGCAGTCCATGGTACTTTCAGCATTCTTCGCCAGCACCACAACTCAAAAGCATCAACTCTTCTTCGGTCTTCCTTATTCATTGTCCAGCTCTCACATGCATACCAGGCGATTGGAAATATCATGGCTTGTGTCAGGCGCACCTTCGTCCTCAAGGAGATATCCTTGCTCCTCAGCACTTGAAACAGTTCCTTTGCAGTTGACTTTCCCAATGCTACACGTCATCTAATGTCCTGACTGCTGCTTCCGTTGGCATCGATTGTAGAACCAAGCAACGTGAATTCCTTGACAACCTCAATCTTCTCTCCATTGATTGTGATGCTGCTCATTGGTCCAGTTGTGAGGATTTTTGTTTTCTTTATATTGAGACATAATCGATACTGCAGACTGTATTCTTCAACCTTCATCAGTAGGGGCCTTAAGTCATCCTCACTTTCAGCAAGCAAAGTCCTATCGTCTGCAAATCTCAGGTTGTTAATGATTCTTCCTCCAATCCTGATACCACGTTTTTCTTCATACAGTCCAGCTTCTCGGATTACTTATATATTTATATTGTATAGAAGAGTTTTAGGTTTACAGAAAAATGTCAAAGATAGAACAAGAGTTCTCATATCCTGGGAGCCGAGATTCCCCTATTATTAACATACATTAGCATGGTACACTTGGTATAATTCATTAAGCAATAATGATATATTGTTAACTAAAGTCAATACTTTTTCACATTTCCTGAGTTTTTAATCTATTGACATTTTTCCATTCAGGATCTCATTCAGGATACTAGATCGTATTTAGTCATCCTATCTTTAAGCTAAGACTCCTCTTGACAGTGACAGTTTCTCAGACTTTCCTTGTTTTAGATGACCTTGACAGCTTTGAGGAGTAGAGCTGTCCTTCAATTCATATTGATCTGATGGTTTTCTCATTATTAGCCTGGTTAGGAGTTTTTTGAAGGAAAATCAAAAAGGTGAAATGCCCTTCTCTTCACATTAAGGCTGTCAACTTAACATACTGTCAACATAACATAACATACTGTCAACATAACATAACACTGTTTAGTTGACTTGATTACCTGGCTGAAGTAGTATGTGCCAAGTTTCTGCAATGTAATAGAATTCATTTTGTCCTTTCCATGCTATATTTTCTGAAAGGCAGTTTCTGTGTGAGGACTACACTTAACAAGCAGAGACATAGTCACCATTTATAAAAAAGTAATTCTCTATTTGTTATTTTATTTAAAATTCTTCTGCACTAGAGATTTGTCTCTTCCCCCTGTATTTATTTATTCCATTACATATTTATATCACTATGGATTAATGAGTGTTTATTTTATTCTTTGGGTTATTATGAAATAATATAATATATATAATGAAATACATATATCATAGCTGACAATGTGCTCTCTACCATTTCCTAACCTCTTCTTCTGTTAGGTTTGATCACTTTTTAATAATTATGGTAATATAACATAAACCAAATTAAATATCTGCAGTGCCTGCTTTATCCCTTCTCCCCCTTTGCCACAGCAATCTGAGTTCAGATGTTCCAGAAATACTCATAAGTTAAGAATGTCTACCAAACCCACATCAGGCTTTGTTGTTGTTGTTGTTGTTATGTGCCGTCGAGTCGGCCCCGACTCATAGCGACCCCTCCTTGGGTTTCCGAGGCAGTATCACTA
>NW_006922801.1:48207-55056 GCF_000298275.1 Orycteropus afer afer
TGATTGAATTATTTCTTAAACCAGATTATCTGCTAGGTTTTAGAGATACTGAGATGAAGAAAATATGGCTTCTGCTCTCTAGGAACTCATGATTTAATAGGTGAGAAATATATATAAAGAATATTCACATAAAGTCATGAGTATATACTTGATGTACAATTATTTCTCTAACAAGAAACTGAAAACCTAACTCAAAATGATTTTCACAATAAAGAAATGTGTTGTTTTCCTTAATTGAAAATATCCAGAGAAAGCTGTTTAAAACACAGTGGGCTCATGTCTCAGCTTATGTTTCTTGCACTTTCCTCACCTGTACCTTCACTTAGGTGTCAGATGAAACTTCAAGATAGTTTCCATTTTGTAGGAAAAATTCTGGGGCAATTCCTATGTCACTTATGTACATCAGATTGATCTAAATAAAAATAAGAAAGTTTTTATTTGCCCATATTTTGAAGGAAAAGAAGACTTGAATGAATCACAGCAAATACTCTGACCAGAGTGTGAGGGTGGCTCTGATTGAATTATGCAAACCAGGGTCCAACCCAGGCAATGAGGGTGGGTTTATTCACATCTAACATATTAGTGGGAGCCCTGGTGGCCTAGTGACAAAGGCATATAACTGCTAACCAGAGCACTGGCAGTTCAAACTCCTCAGCCAATTCTCGGCGGGAAGTTTGGGCCATCTACTTCTGTAGAGATATTGCCTTGGAAACCCAAGGAGGTGTCGCTGTGAGTCTGGATCCACTAGAAGTCAGTGGATTTGGTTTTTGGTTTCAACACATTAATATTACACACTGCCTAGGGACGGGGTGATGCTAAGTGCAAGTATCAAATCCAGTCTGGTACTATGCTATGTTGTTGTTGTTGTTGTTGTTATGTGCCGTTGAGTGGGACCTGACTCACAGAGACCCCTCCTTGGGTTTCTGAGGCAGTAGCACCATGGAACTAGATTGCCCCATCTTTCTTTTGAGTAGTGGCTGGTGGGTTTGAACCACCAGCCTTCTGGTTAGCAGTCAAGCGCCTTAGGCACTACACTACCAGAGCTCCTGTACTATGCTATAAATAGGTATAAAGTAATGTGGAAGGACAGAAGAATAAAAATAACTCTGCTTTGAAAATTTAATTGGTAATATAAAAATAATTAGGTGACAATAAGCATGTTCCTTATGGTATTAATTCAGTCAAATGGAGCAGAAAGGAATTGCATATAGGAAGAAACTTTGAGAAGGTCAATGTTGAACTGTATTACTATTATTATTTATATTAAATGGAAAGCAAAAAAATATACATTTTCATATTTCATCCAGTCACTGTCTATAAAGGTAAGAAAAATATTTATAACATGTAAATATTTTTTTCTACTCTGGCTTTGATCTGTTTCATATAAAGTTTAAATATCACATTACCAGGCACTGTATTTCAGTGAAAAACAATGAGTGTTTAAGGATGAGCTATAACAGCATGAATGGGAATATGACCACAATATTGTCAGTTCTCTCTCATCTAGTTATTTATCTTGTTGCTTGGACATAATAGAGATAGATTAAAAGGTAGTGAAAACTAATATATTTAAGAGTGTTGTAAAATTTTAAATAGAAAGAATAAGGACGATATAAGGGAGTAATCATGAAATATAACCAGATTCCACTAGACAATTTCTGGATAGTGACAGCATTATACATTATAATAAAACTAATAACATTTTTTTATTTCATTCTTTCTTAGTGCATTCTCTTTATTGAGTTCACATTCATGCAAGCAACTAGTTTTTTGGTAATATCCTTTTAAAATAACAGAGCCATATGGCATTTTACATCAATATAAGTTACACAAGTTTAGAAAATGGGATGTTACTTTAAAACTACCAGATTTTGATTATTCAGCAAGCAGCACAAGCAGTGCTAGAATCAAAGTAATGGAGACAGTAGAGAATGTCTATTTGTTGTTACATGTAAAGTGATGGCATCTTGACATTTTTTCAAAACATTTTTAAGATAACTAAGAGACCAACAGGAAAATTTTCTTTAGGAAACTTTCTTTAAATAAATAATTCAGTTTCAAAATCACAGTGAAAATGATATGTTTATTGTAATATTCCATTTATTGAATTTTTGAAACATTTTGTTATGAAAGTTTTCAAATATGTGGAGAAATTTAGTAGAAAGAAAAAGCATTGGTAGTTGGAAAATCGGTAGTTGAAGATGAATTTGTTTATCGGTTTGTCATACTGTGGTGGCTTGAATGTTGTTGTGAGGCTGGAAGGTGTGCCAGCAAGGGTGACCATGCGGGACTGGTTTCAGTGAAGTTTTGAGACAGAGACACACTCAGAAGAAGGAAGAGGTCATCCACTTCTCAAAGAATTGGTCAGTGAAAACCTTATGAATAGTAGTAAAAGACTGTCTGATATATTACTGGAAAGTTTTATAGATACTCTTAAACATTGTCCCATACAGTGCTGGAAGATGAGCCCCTCAGATCAGAAGGCAATCAAAATATGATGAGGAAAGGGCTGCCTCATCAGAGTAGAGCCTACCTTAATGATAAAGTAGAGCTTTAAGGGCCTCTATTTGCTGAAGTGATATAACTTAATATGAGAAGAAACAGATGTAAAAATCCATTGGTAACTGGAATATGGAGTATATGAAGTATGAATCTAGGAAAATTGGAAATTATCAACAATGAAATGGAACATATAAAAACTTATATCCTAGGCATTAGTGTGTCATTTTGAATCAGACAATCTTATGATCTACTATGCCAGGGATGACAAATTGAATGGAATGGCATGACATTCATTGTCACAAAGAATGTTTCAAGTTCTATCCTGAAGTACAATGCTGTCAGTGATAGAATAATATCCATAAGCCTACAAGTTAATACTACTACAATTATTCAAATTGATGCAATAAACACCAAAGCCAAAGAGAGGAGATTAAAGATTTTTACCAACATCTACAGTCTGAAATTGACCAAACATACAGTCAAGATGTGCTGATTATCAGTGGTGACTGGAATGCAAATTTGGAAACAGAGAAGAATCATCAGTAGTTGGAAAATTTGGACTTGGAGATAGAAATAATACTGGAGATGGCATGATAGAATTTTGCAAGACCAGCGACTTATTCATTGCAAATACCCTTTTTCAACAACACGAATGGTTGCTACACACATAGACTTCACCAGATGGTGTACACAGGAATCAGACTGAATACATCTGTGGCAAGAGGCAATGGAGAAGCTCAGTATCTTCAGCCCAACCAAGGCCAGGAGATGATTATGGAACTGACTGTCAGATGCTCATTTGCAGGTACAAGTTGAAGTTGAAGACAATTAAAACAAGTGCACAAGAGCCAAAATATGACTTTGATTATATCCCTACTGAATTTAGTAACATTTAAAGAATAGATTTGATGCATTGAACACTGATGACCAAAAACCAGAGGAATTGTGGAATGACATCAAGAACATCCTCCACAAAGAAAGCAAAAGGTCATTAAAAAGAATGGAAAGGAAGAAAAGACAAAAATGGATGTCAGAAGAGACTCCTGAAACTGGCCTTTGAGTGGAGAGTAGCTAAAGCAAATGAAAGAAATGACAAGATAAAAGAACTAAACAGAAGATTTCAAAGAGCACCTCGAGAAGACAAAGTCAATTATTATAATGAAATGTGCAAAAATCTGGAGTTAGAGAAGAAAAATAGAAGAACACACTTGACATTTCTCAAGCTGAGAGAACTGAAGAGAAATATAAGCCTCGAGTTGCAGTATTAAAAGATTCTATGGGCAATATATTGAATGATGCAGGAAACATCTAAAGAAGATGGACGGAATACACAGACTCATTGTGCCAAAAAGAATTGGTTGATGTTCATCCATTTCAGGAGGTGGCATATGATCAAGAACCAAGGGTATTAAAGGAAGAAGTCAAAGCTTCACTGAAGGAATTTCCAAAGAACAAGGTTCTAGGAATTGACAGGGTACCCACTGTGATGTTTCAACAAACCGACGCTGCACTGGAGGAACTCACACAGCTAAATGAAGAAATTTGGAAGACAACTATCTGGCCAACTGACTGGAAGAGATCTGTATTTGTACACATTACAAGCAAAGGTGATCCAAGAATGTGGAAATTATTGAAAAGTATCATTAATATCACATTCAAGTAAAATCTTACTGAATATAATCAAAAGTGGTTACGGAAGTATATTGACAGAGAACTTCCAGAAATGTAAAGTCCATTCAGAAGAGGAGAAGGAAGGATATTATTACTGATCTCAGATGGATCTTGACTCAAAATAAAGAATATTAGAAAGATGTTTATTTTTGTTTCATTAACAATGCAAAGGCATTTGATTGTGTGGATCATAACAAATTATGGATAGCATGGAGAAGAATGAGAATTCCAGAACACTTAATTATGCTCATGAGGGACTTATACATAGACCAGGAGGTTGTCATTTGAAGAGAGCAAGGAGTCATTGAATGGTTTAAAATCAAGACATGTGTGAGTTAGAGTTGTATCCTTTCACCATACTTATTTAATCCGTATGCTGAAAAAATAATCAAAGAAGCTGAATTATATGGAAAAGAACATGGCATTAAGATTGGAGGAAGACCCATTAACAACCTGTGTAGTGCAGATGACACAACTTTGCTCACTGAAAGTGAGGATGGCTTGAAGCACTTACTGGTGAAGATTGAAGACTACAGTCTGCATTATGGATTACACCTCAATATAAAGAAAACAAAAATCTTCACAACAGAACCAATAAGGAGCATCATAATAAATGGAGAAAAGATTGAAGTTGACAAAGACTTTGTGTTACTTGGTTCTACAATCAACACCAGTAGATGCAGAAGTCAAGATATCAGATATCACATAGCATTGGGCAAATCTGCTGCAAAGGACCTCTTTCAACTGCTGAAGAGCAAAGATGTTTCCTTGAGGACTAAGGTGCGCTTGACACAAGCCATGGTATTTTCAATTGCCTCATATGCATGTGAGAGCTGGACAAAGAAAAAGGAAGACTGAAGAATTGGTGCTTTTGAGTTGTGGTGTTGGAGAAGAATTCTGAAAGTACCAAGGACTGCTAAAAGAACTAACAAATCTGTCCTGGAAGAAGTGCAGCCAGAATGTTCCTTAGGAATGAAAATGTCCAAACTTCATCTCACCTACTTTGGTCATGTTGTCAGAAGGGACCAGTCCCTGGAGGAGGATATCATGTGTGGCAAATTGAAGGAACAACAAAATAGGAGAAGGCCCTCAACAAGATGGATTGGCACAGTGGCTGCAATGATGGGCTCAGGTATAGAAGGGAATGTGTGGTTGGACATGATCAGGCAATGTTTCGTTCTGTTGGTCGCTACGAGTTGGAGATGACTTGATGGCATCTAACAATAACAAAGGTTGGAAAATACAGTCTTGATAATAAAAATGACTCCAGAGATCAAATGATATTATAAGGAGCTCTGGTGCTGTAATGCCTAAGGTATTTGACTGCTAGCCAAGAGGCTGGCAGCTCAAACCCACAACTACTCCTCAGAAGGATGACTGGACAATCTACTTTCATAGAGATACTGCCTCGGAAACCCAAGGGGGCTGCTATAAGATGGAATTGACTCAACAGTAATAAGTTCGTGGACTTTACCAGATGGAATACAAAGGAATAAAATAATCCATGGAAGAATGTAATGAAGAAGTTCAATATCATCAGTCAAAACAAGACCAAGATCTGAGTGTACAACAAATCATCCATTACTCATATGCAAGTTCATGTTGAAGCTGAAGAAAATTAAAACAAGTCCATGACAGCCAAAATGCAACCTAAATAATATCTCACCTGAATTTAGTGACCATTTGAAGAATAGATTTGAGGAATTGAAAACCAATGACAGCAGACAAGATGAGTTGTGGAATGACATCAAGAACATCATACATGAAGAAAGAAAAACAGGAGTTCTGGCAGGATGTCAAAATAGGCAGACAAGCCTCACAGACCCTCTGCAACAAAGTGTTGAGAAACCAATTGAAACTGTAACAGAAGACAATACTGTAACCTTACGCTTTGAAGGGAAGGATAAAGAAATGTATTGAATACCAACTAGTAGAAGAATTTGAATGAAGCAGTGAGCAAGGAGACAAACAGAGCTGTGGAGTGCCAGCTGTCCTGAGGGTACAGCCATTTTGAATATTTACCAATAGCAACCTGAGAACTGGTTCTGCTCACCAAGGCTGCATTGGTGCCTGATGACAAAAAGGGACAACAGTGAGTAAGGGGACAGGAGGACCTGTGGACTTCTGGGAGCTGTCCTGAGGCTGTAGCCACTTTGGACACTTGTAAATGGCCTGCGCACCTGTTTTGAGTGTGTGCAGGTGGCATTATTGCTTGGACTGCAACATGGGAGCGGACTTCACCTTTCGTGGACAGCAAAGGCAACTGCACTGGAGACTGATGACTGGACATGTGGTATCCTCTTGCTACTTTGGTGCCTCTGGCCCACTTGGTGAACAGCAGTGTGGACATAACCACACCTTCACCCACCTTCTTGATCTGAGAAGGGTTCCATCCTGGTGTGTGCCCTGACAGAGCCTGGGTGGCATGCCTTGTCCAACACAGTTTTGTTTTCATTTTCTTGTTTTTAAATTATTCTTTTAGTCTAGCTCCTTTCCTACTTTTTTTTTTTTCTTTCCTCTTTCCCATTCCTGGCTCCTCCTCCTCTCCTTCTTCTCTTTCTGTTTCTGCTCCTCCTCCTCCTCCTCCTTCTCCTTCTTTTTTTTTTTACTTCTTTTCTCTTCCTTTTCCTGATTCCCTTCTTTTTTCTTTCTTTTGGCTCTTCCCATCTCTTGTTT
>NW_006922801.1:55261-57193 GCF_000298275.1 Orycteropus afer afer
TTTTTTTTTTTTCTTTTCTTTTCTTTTTATTGTGATTTGGGTGAAATTTCACAGAGCAAATACACTTTCACATACACTTTGCCCTCATGATATTGACCATAATTTACACAATGCAACATCTCCCCTCCCACTTCCTCCCAATAGTTACTTCTTCCCTGTGTCCATCACTCCATGCACTCCTACCCCCTGAGCTGTCTCCCTGTGTATAAGCAGCCCTTCTTTTTCTCATGCTTGTTCTCTCCAAGGAGTGTATCTACCTCAGGTGAATGTTCAGCTCATATGGCTGTCTATTGTTTGGCTGGAAGCCACAGGTGTGCATTCAATTCCAGACCCGAGGGGAAGCTAGAGGCCATGGTCTTAGTGGTTCCACCAGGCTCTAATGGGGCAGCAAACCTGTTCCCCACTTTTTTCTTTTTCCAAATGATTTTGAGTTTTGTTTCACCTTGTTCTCCCCATCTACCCAGGTTCTACTACAAAGATCTTCTTCCAAGTGGTTGACAGTAGTAGCTGGGCACCATCTAGTTCTTCTGGTCTCATAGTTGTATAGGCTGCAGATCGGATGGTGTACCAGTAGCTAGGACTAATTGTTTCCATGAATTTTTGGTTTTCTTCATTCTTCTTGGCTCTGGATGAGGAGAGACTGATCATTGCATCTAGATGGCAGCTTGCAAGCTTTTAAGATCTCAGTTGCTACTCACCACAGTAGGAGGTGGAACACTGTTTTGTATAGTATGTTATGCCAATTGAGCTTGATGTCCTCTGCGACTACAACCCCGAGCCCACAGGTTCAACTTCTCAGTCCCTCTGGGTAGCTGTCTGTGACCAAACAGTGACTACAACCTTGCCCCTTGTTAGCCCCATTATACATCTGGGAAATCAGATCATACACATAAGGTTATAGGACCATTGTCTGCCAATGCTATACATGTTCCTGGGTGCACTCTCCATTTCATATACATACCTAATATTTCAGCCTGTCCACCCATCTATCCACCCATATACCCATATTTGCCTTCCCTGACCATGCCATACAATATGCACAAAAGGGTTCATCTTTGTTGGCTGTACTTTCCACATAACTCTCTATGTCTTTCGCTTCCTCAATAACACTGTATTGATCACTCACATTTGATACATTGCCCATCTCTTCACCCACATCAATATTTATCTCTACCTATCTAACAGTGTTTCCTATCCTACCCTCCCATGCCTGGTAACCAACAAAGAAAATGACCCTCCATAGATAAACGTTTCCTTGACTATTACAATAATGGACTAATACAATATTTGTCATTTTGTGATTGACTTATTTCATTCAGCATAATGTCCTCCAAGTTCATCCACATTATGTGGTGTTTTGCAGATTCTACATTATTCTTTACGGTTGCATGGTATGCCATTGTGTGTATGTACCATAGTTTGGATGTCCATTCCTCAGTTTATGGACACCTAGGTTATTTCCATCTTATGGCTATTGTAAATAGTGTCACGATGAACATGGGTGTGCATATGTCTGTTCTTGTCATGGGTCTCACTTCTTTAGGATATATACCAAGTAATGGAATAGCTGGGTTAAATGGAATTTCTAGTTCCAACTTTTGAAGGAATCACCATACTGCTTTCCACAATGGTTGTACCATTTTACAGTCCCACCAGCAGTGTATGAGGGTCCCAATATATCCACATCCTCACCAGCATTTGTTATTTTCTGTCTCTTTGAGCATTGCTACTAGTGCTGGAGCAAGATGGTATCTCATTATTGTTGCATCTCTCTAATAGGTAATGATCATGAACATTTCTTCATATGTTTGTTGGCTGCTTAAATATCCTCCTTGGTGAAGTGTCTATTCATGTCTTCTGCCCATTTTTAAATTGGATTGTTTGTCTTTTTGTTATTGAGGTATTGGAGTTTTCTATAAATTCTAGAGATAA
>NW_006922801.1:59359-61182 GCF_000298275.1 Orycteropus afer afer
TCTTGATTATTTCCTTTCTTCTGGTGTTTGTGGGCTTTTCTTGCTGGTCTTTTCCCAATTGTTGGAGATGTTGGTTTAAAGTGCTGATTTTGGCTCTTCTTTTTTGATGTGTTCATTTAGTGCTATCAATTGGTCTCTGATCATTTCTTTTGCTGTGTCTCAAAGATTTTGGTATGTTGTGTTTTCATTCTCATTTGATTCAAGGAATTTTCGAATTTCTATTTTTATTTTTTCTCTTACCCAGTCTTTCTCTAGAAGGGTACTGTTCAGTTTCGATGTGTTTACTCTTTTTCTGTTGATCTTCCTATTGTTGATTTCTCATTTGATAGCATTATGATCTGAGAAGATATTCTGCAGTATTTCAATGTTTTAAAATTTATTAAGGCTTGCTTTATGGCCTAACATATGGTCTATCATGGACAAAGTTCCATGTGCACAGGAGAAGAAAGTATATTGTGCTGCTGTTGGGTGAAGTGCTCTGTAGATGTCTAAAAGTCCAAGTTGATGGAGTGTATTATTTATGTCTTCTGCATCTTTATTGAGTTTATTTCCAGTTGTTCTCTCTTTCAAAGAAAGTGGTGTATTAAATCTCCCACTAGGACTTTGGAGTCATCTATTTGGCTTTTCAACTCTTTTAAAGTCTGATTTTTGTATTTTGGAGCCGTTTCATTGGGTCTATAGATATTTATTATGGTTATATCTTCTTGATCAATTGATCTTTTAACCATTATATAATGTCTTTCCTTGTCACATATAGTGGTTTTGTCTTAAAGTCAATTTGATCAGAAATTAATATTGCCAATCTTGCTCTCTTACAATTGCCATTTTCTTGATATATATTTTTACAATCTTTCATTTTTAGTCCATTATGTCTTTATCTCTAAGATGTGTCTCTCGTAGGCAGCATATCGATGGGTTTTGTTTTATTATCCAATCTGCAACTCTCTGTCTCTTGAGTGGTGCATTTAATCCATTAACATTCAGTGTAATTATTGACAAGTAAGATTTGGTTGTTGTCATTTTGGTATGTGTTTCTTCACAATGTCCCTGGGTTTTTTGTTCCATTTTATTTTCTGTGTTGCACTCATTATGTTTATGAATCCTGTTATCATTTCCTTTGTTGCTGTTGTTTTGGTATTTGCTGAGTATTTGTGCTTGTCCTCTTTATTATTGTGATATGAAGGTTTATCATTTTTCTTTGAGGTTACCCTATGATTTATAATTTTCTCCCTGAATTTAGAACAGTTCATTCTGTCTTGAAACTCTCTTAACTTCCTCACCACTTAGAAGTTCTGTAACTACACAGTCTTTTCCCTCTTTTTGTTGGTAGTTGTCCTCATTTGCCGATTGATGTCTCTAGTTCCCTTTTTACAGTCTTATAAGCTCATTTTACTTTTTATATGTCCATAGCTGTGGTTTCTGGAATATGTCATCTTGTGTATTAATGGTCAGTAGTTATTTGTTATTTTTGGTTCTCTGTTCAAAGTACTTGCTTTATTATCTCTTGTAAGGTTGGTCTGGTTTTAACAAATTCCCTTAGTTTCTGCTTATCTGGAAATCTCCTAAATTCCCCATCATCATTTTTGAGAGATAATTTTGCTGGGTATATAATTCTTGGTTGCAAATTTTTCTCTTTCAGGGTTTTATATATACCATCCCATAGTCTCTGCTGAGAAATCAGACCTTATTCTTACTGCCTGACCTTTGCATGTAACTTTTTTTTTTTTTTCCCATGCTGCTTTCAGGATTCTGTCTTTGTCCTTGGTTTTGGTGAGTTTGATGATGATATGTCTCGGTGATTTTTGGGGTGTCTATCCTGTTTG
>NW_006922801.1:61722-63323 GCF_000298275.1 Orycteropus afer afer
CCAAGGGTGATTCAGGCTCTTCTTGGTGGTTTTTATTATTGGCCCATTGGTGGAGAAGGAGGTGCTGACTCTTGCTCAGTAAGTGAAGTTGCAGGAGGTATGGGTGTACTTTTATCTTACGGGGACTGTTGCTGTCTCCCACTCATTTAGGCAAAAATTACAATTGAATGACCATCAAAAAAACTAAAAGCACGTGGACAAACAATACACTATGAAATCACACAGGAACAGTAACCCAAAAAGAAATAGAGGAGAAAAAAAGAAGTAAACAGGTAAACCTGAAATTTCTGTGATAGAGAACTAAGAGAAAAAAGGTAGAGAAGGAGAATAATGAAGAAAGAAAAAAAAAAGGAACAGAGTTAAGCATGAGAGGAAAAAAAAAGAAAGAAAAAAATGGTGGAAAAAGAGAAAAATTAAAAAAAAAGGAGGTGTAAACTAGGACCTTTTCAGTCATACAGTGCAGGTCTGGAGAGTTCTTGGGGTTACTGGAAAGAAGAACCTCTTCTTAAGCCCCTGGAATCTGGTAGAGTGCTGTCTCTTTAGGTTGTCTCTAGCTGCTGGTTATGTGTTGATTTGTTTTGTCTTGTTTTTATGGTTTAATATTTTTGAAAAGGTGAAGCTGGTGTGTTTTATTTTATAATTGATTCAGGTGTGTTGGGTCGCTCTGCTGTTTTCTTTCTGATGGTGAAATCATTGTGTGGAGTGTGGATATGTGTTTCTGTTTGTTGTAAAGAAGGTTTAGAGTTCAAAGCAGGAGGTTTTATGGTAATTGGCTGAATATGATTTCTTGTATTGAATGAGTGAAGTTATTGGTGGAGAAGGTGGTAGCAGAAGGAAAGGTTTGTGTTGCTAGGGTCAGTTTCTAGGGCTTTGAGCAGGCTATTGTTGATGATGTATTTATTTATAAGACCGTGGCTCAACCTCAGGAAAAATCCTTATTGTTCGGGCATTGCAAAGGTTCACCCACACTTAAAGACCCCACTTCCATGGCCCCACAGAACCAAAGAACAGCTCTAAGGCAAAATTCCCAGGACCTCACTCAGCCACCATTTCTTCATTCTCCTTGCCCCATCTGCCTGTGGTGCTGATGCAATCCTGCCAGACTGCTAATGGCTGGCTTTAGAGTTTTTCTGTGATACTGCCCACCTGCAGCACCAAAGATTCGTGCAATTTCTGCTGTGTTGGAGTTGGGGAAGTACCTGCTAGTGACCTGTGGTCCCAATATCTGTGACAAAGATAAGCACAATGTCTCCCAGTCTGACCCAAGCCCACTCTGTGATCCACTGTGAGGGGAGGGAGCTCACCTTCCTGGCACAACAGTGAGTTCTCTGCTTGAATTTCAACAGTGGTGCTCGTGCCCACCTGCACCCAGATGACCCAAATTACTGACAAAATCAGCTGCTGGAGGCAGGTCTCTGCCTCTGCCTGCTGGAATATTGGAGTGGTAGCTGGTATGCTGCTATAAGGTGTCTTCCTTCTTGGCTCGGGAATCTCAGGTGGCTGCCCTTGCCCGTCAGTCAACTGCCCCAGTGAAGTTTCCAATGGCCTCTCTCGGGTACTCATCTGTCCTCCACCAGGTAGCTCTTTCTTAAATAATCTCC
>NW_006922801.1:64373-65532 GCF_000298275.1 Orycteropus afer afer
AAGACAGAATAATGAGACTGAAGAAAATACCTCAATATCAATTTGCTAAGGTATCAATCAGAAAAAAAGACTAAAGCATAATGAAGAAATTCAATGATTCACATGGGATACCATCAAGGGGAATAAACTAAGTGTAATCAGAATTTCAGAACAGGAAAAGACAGATAAAAACCACAGAGAAAATTATCAAAGATTTGTTGAAGAGAATTTCCCTGATATGTTGAAAAATGAGAATATAACTATTCAATGAATTCAATGAACACAAACAGGATAGGCCCCAAAAGAAAAACACCAGGATATATCATCATCAAACTCACTACAACAAAAGACAAAGAAAGAATCCTGAAAGCAGTATGGGCAAAACTAAAATTTACTTACAAAAGGCAGCCAAAGGCTAAGCTTTGATTTCTTAGCAAAAACCATACAGGTGAGAAGGCAATGGGATCATATATATATATATAATCCTGCAAGAACAAAAATTCTCATCCAAGAATTATGTGCCCAGCAAAACTGTTTGTCAAATACAAGGGTAAAATTAGTAGATTTCCAGATAAGCAGAAATAAGGAAATTTGTTAAAACCACACCAACTTTACAAAACAGGCTTAAGGAAGTCCTTCAGACAGAGAGACAACAACAGCAAACAGCAACCAGTGATAAATGCACATGATGACTTAACTCAGAAACCAACCCTGTTATAGAAATATCTGAAATAAGTTTATAAGACTGTCAACAGGGAACAGAGACATTAATTGGTAAATGAGGTCAACTACAAATAAAAAAAAGAGGGAATAAATAACATAGTTACACAACTTCTGAATGGTGAAGAAACAAAGACAATTGTGAGACAGAACAAGCCATTTTAAACTTGGGAAGACAATTATCAATTGCAGGATAATCTCAAAAAAAAAAAAAAAAAAAGAAAGAAACCTTCACATCAAAATAAAAAAGAGGACAAGAACAAATACTTAGCAAATGCTAAAAGAATAGCAATGAAGAAGATGACAGGACAACTTATAAACAAAATGAGTTCAACACAGAAAATTATATAGAAGAAAGAAATCAATAACACCACAAAAATACTATTACTACTACTACTAAAATGGTATAATTAAATTTATACTTGTCAATAATTACACAGAATGTCAATGGATTAAATAC
>NW_006922801.1:66357-67346 GCF_000298275.1 Orycteropus afer afer
AAGCTAAGACTAAGGTGGAAAATCTGAACAGACCCATAACAAAAGAAGAAATTGAACGGATCGTTTAAAAAAAAAAAAAAAATCACCAACAGAAAAAATTGTTGGCCCAGATGGTTTCACTGGAGAATACTATTGATCATTCAAAAGGCTGACACTAATCCTACTCAAACTATTCCAGAACATAGAAAGCATGGAATCTTCCCTAATTCATTTGATGAATCAAGGATAACTTTGATATCAAACTAGGCAAAGATGTCACTAGAAAGGGAAACCACAGACCAATACTCAACATGAATATAGATGCAAAAAATTTCAACAAAATCCTTGCCAGTAGATTCCAACAACATAACAAAAAAATAATACATCATGAGCACATGAGATTTATATAAGATATGCAAGGATGGCTCAACATAAGAAAAATAATCAATGTAATCCATCCCATAAGTAAGATAAAGGCAAAAATCGCATGATCATATAAATCATTGCAGAAGAGATACTTGATAAAATCCAGCACCCATTCCTGATAAATAGCTCTCAGTAAAATAGAGATAGAAGGGAAATTCCTCAACATAACAAACGGCATATATGTAAAACTAGCTGCCAACATTAATCTCAATGGAGAGAGACTGAAACCATTTCCCTTTCTAAGAAGAACCAGATAAGGATGCCCTCTATTTCCACTTACATTCAACATAATATTGGATGTCCTAGCCAGGGTAATAAGGCAAGAAAGGAAAATCAAAGGCATGCAAATTGGTAAGGAAGTAAAACTATCCTCACCTGCAGATGATATGATTCAATACATAGAAAACCCAAGAGACTCACCAAAAAACTACTGGAACTTATTGAATGATTTAGTGTAGTGACAGGATAGAAGGTCAACATACAAAAATCAGTTGGATTCCTCTACAACAGCAGAGAGGTTTCTGAAAGGAAATAAGGAAACCAATACCATTTCCAATAGCTACTAAAAAGATACTTGGGAATAA
>NW_006922801.1:69547-74775 GCF_000298275.1 Orycteropus afer afer
CTCTTAGGTTGAAAGGCACTCAAAATATAATTGGGAAAGAGGTCCATCATCAAAATAGAACCAACCTTAAGGATTTGGATAAAGTAAAGTTTTCAGGACCTCCATTTGCTGAGGTAGCATGACTAAAATTGTGGAGAAAACAGCTGCAAACATCCATTAATAATCAGAACATGGAATGTACAAAGTATGAATCTAGGAAAATTGGAAGTTTTCAAAAATGAAATGGAATGTATAAAGATTGATATCTAAGCATTACTGAGATGAAATGGACTGGTTTTGGCCATTTTGAATCAGACAACATATGATCTACTATTCTGGGATTGACAATTTAAAGAGGAATGGCATGGCATTTGTCATAGCAAAGGCTATTTCAAGATATGTCCTGAAGTACAATGCTGTCAGTGATAAGATAATATCCATACACCTACAAGGCAGACTAGTTAATAGTACTATTATTCAAAACTGCACACCAACCACCAAAGCCAAAGATGAGGAAATTGAAGATTTTTATCAACTTCTGCAGTCTGTAATTGACCAAACTTGCAATCAAGATGTATTAATTATCACTTGCCCTTGAGCAAAGCGTAGCTAAAATAAATGGGATAAATGGCAAAATAAAAGACCTGAACAAAAGATTTCAAAGAGCAGCTAAAGCAGACAAAGCCAATTACTATAATGAAATGTGCAAAGACCTGGAGTTAGAAAATCAAGAGGGAAGAACACACTTGGCATATCTCAAGTTGAAAAAAAAAAAAAACTGTTGAAAAAATTTAAGCCTTGAGTTGTAATACTGAAAGATTCTATGGGCAAAGTATTGAATGTTGTAGGAAGCATCAGAGAAGATGGAAGGAATGCACAGAATCACTCTACCAAAAAGAACTGATCAATCTTCATTCATTTCAGGAAGTGGCATATGTTCAAGAACCAATAGTATTGAAGGAAGAAGTTGAAGCTACACTGAAGGAATTGGTGAATAACAAGCCTCTAGCAATTGACAGAGTACCCACTGAAATGTTTCAACAAATGGATGCCCCACAGGAGACACTAACTTGGCTATGCCAAGAGATTTTGAAGACAGCTACCTTGCCAACTGAGTGGAAGAGATCCATATTGGTACTCTTTCCAAAGAATGATGATCCCACAGAATGTGGAAATTATTGAACATTATCATTAATATAACACACAGATAAGATTTTACTGAAGATAATTTTAAAAAGGCTGTAGCAGTATATTGACAGAGAACTTTCAGAAATGCAAGCTGGATTCAGAAGAGGATGTGGAATGAAGGATATCACTCTTGATGTCAGATGGATCTTGGCTCAAAGCAAAGAATATTAGAAAGATGCTTACTTGTGTTTTATTGACTAAGCATTTGATTGTGTGGATCATAACAAATTGTGGATAACATTGAGAAGAATGGGAATGCCAGAACACTTAATTGTACTCATGAAGAACCTGTACATAGACCAGGAGGCTGTCTTTCGACAAGAACAAGGGAACAATGCATGGTTTAAATTCAAGAAGGGAGCGCATCAGGGTTGAATCATTTCACCTTACTTAATCCATCTATATGCTGAGCAAATAATCCAAGAAGCTGGACTACATGAAGAAGAATGTGGCAACAGGACTGGAGGAAGAATCATTAACAACCTGTGATATATGGATGACACAACTTGGCTTGCTGAAAGTGAGGATGACTTTAAGTACTTACTGATGAAGATTGAAGAACACAGTCTATAGTATGAATTATATTTCAATATAAAGAAAACAAAAAATCCTCACAACTGGACCAATAAGCAGCATCACTATAGAGAAAAGATTGATGTTGTCAAAGACTTCACATTGCTTGATTCTACACATGATGCCAATCAGAAGACACATAGCACTGGGCAAATCGGCTGCCACGTACCTGTTTCAAGTGCTGAAGAACAAAGATGTCTCCTTGAGGACCTGACACAAGCCATGATATTTTCAATCACCTCATATGTATGTGAGACTTGACAATGAATAAGGAAGACTGAAAAGAGTTGATACTTTTGAGTTGGGGTGCTGTCGAAGAATGCTGAAAGTGACATGGACTGCTAAAAGAACTAACAAATATGTCCTGGAGAAAGTGCAGCCGGAATGCTCCTTGGAAGCAAGAATGGCCAGACTTCATCTCACCTAGTTTGGTCATGTTATCAGAAGGGACCATTCCCTGGAGAAGGATGTCATGCTTGGTAAGGTGGAGGGTTGACAAAAGAGGGGAAAGCCCTCAACGTGATGGATTGACACAGTGGCTGTGGTGATGGGCTCAAGTACAGCAAAGATTGTGAGGCTGGTGCAGGACTGGATGGTGTTTCATTCTGCTCCTCCCAGGGTCACTATGATTTGAAGACAACTGGATGGCACCTAACAATAACAATAACAACAATGTGGATGAGCTTGGAGAATATTATGCTGAGTGAAGTACATCAATCACAGAAGGACAAACACTGTCTTAGCCTAAACTCTGCCATCTCATTGATTCTAACTCACATGACCCCTCCTTGGGTTTCCGAAGCTCTAGGTAAAAATTGCCCAAACTTCCTTCCAAGGAGTGGCTGGTGGGTTTGAACCTCCAGCCTTCTGGTTAGCAGTCAAATTCCTTAGGAACTGTGCCATCTGAGATCCTTCTGTCTTAGTCCACTAATGTAAAACTTCAAGGAAAAGTTTATTCATGGAAGGATCATTTCTTTGTTGGTTAGGAAGGAGGGTAAGGGAGGGGAGAGTAAATCCCTATATACCGAACAAAACAAAACAAACAAAAAAAAAAACTCACTGTTATTGAGTTGGTTCCATAGCGACCCATCCTTGGGTTTCCAAGACGGTATCTCTACAGAAGTACATTGCCCACTCTTCCTTCCTAGAAGTGGCTGGTGGGTTTGAATAGCTACCCTTCTGGCTAGTAGTCAATTGCCTTAGGCACTATGCCATCAGATCTCCAAATTGTACCAACTTCGGCAGTCTGAAATTGGCCAAGCATGCAATCAAAATGTTTTGATAATTATTAGAGATTGGAATGAGAAATTTGGAAACAACAAAGATGCACTGGTACTTGTAAAATATGGCCTTGGTAATAGACATGACTCCAAACATCACATGATAGAGTTTTGGAAGTCTAACAACTTATTAATTGAAAATACCCTTTTTCAACTACATAAACAATGACTATGCATGTGAACCTCACCTACTGGAATACAAAGAAATCAAATTGACCACATCCATGGAAAGAGACAATAGAGAAGCTCAATATCATCAGCTAGAAAAAGGCCAGGTTTCAGCTGCATGATAGACCATGAATTGCTTATATGCAAGTTTAGATTGAAGATGAAGAAAGCTAAAACAAGTCCATGATTACCAAAATATGAACTTAAGTATATCCCACCATCTGAAGAATAGATTTGATGGATTGAACACTAAATGATGAAAGAGCAAAGGAGTTATGGGATAACATCAAGGACAGCATACATTATGAAAACAAAAGGTCACCAAAAAGCCAGAAAAGGAACAGAAGACCTAGATGTGAAAAGAGACTCTGAAACTTGCTCTTGAACTTTGAGTAGCAAAAGTGAATGGAAGAAGTGTTCAGTAAAAGATCTGAAAATATTTCAAAAGGCAGTCTGAGAAGACAAAGTATTAAAATGAGATGTTCAAAGACCTGAAGTTAGAAAATCAACAGAGCAGAACACCTGGCATTTCTCAATATGAAAACACTGAAGAAAAAATTCAAGCCTTGATTTACAGTAATGAAGGATTCTATGGGCAGAATATTGAATGATGCAGGAAGTAGCAAAGGAAAAATGGAAGGAATATACAGTCACCGTACCAAAAAGAATTAGTTGATATTCAGTCATTTCAGGAGATAACATATGATCAAGAACCAATGGCCTTAAAGGAAGAAGTCCCTGCTGCACTGAAGGAATTGGTGAAGAACAAGTCTCTAGGAATTGTTTGAATACCCACTGAGAAGTTTCACCAAATGGATACAATGTTGGAAGTGCTTACTCATTCATGACAAAAAATTTAGAAGACAGCTACCTGGCCAACTGACTGTAAGAGATCCATTATTTGTGCCCGTTCCAAAGAAAGTTGATCCAACCAAATGCAGAAATTATAGGACAATATCATTAATATCACACACAAGTAAAATTTTGCTGAAGATAATTCTAAATGGTTGCAGCCATATATTTACAGAGAACTGTCAGAAATTCAAGGCAGATTCAAAAAAAGGATGTGGAACAAGGGATTTAACTGAAGATGTCAGATGGATCCTGGCTGAAAGCAAAGAATACCAGAAAAGATGTTTAACTGTGCTTTATTGAGTATGCAAAGGCATTCAACTCTCTAGGTCATAAAGAATTACAGGTAACCTTGTGAAGAATGGGAATTCCAGATCACTTTATTGTGCTCACAAGGAAACTTTACATAAAACAAGAGGAGGTCATTCGAACAGAACAAAAGGATACTGCATGGTTTAAAATCAGAAAATGTGTGCATCAGGATTGTATCATTTTACCATACTTATTCAGTCTGCATGGTAAGCAAATAATCTGAGAATCTGGGCTCAAAGCGGAAGAACATGGCATCAAGATTGAAGGAAGACTCATTACCAATCTGCAATATGAAGATGACACAACCTTGTCTGCTGAAAGTGAAAAAGATTTGAAGCACTTATTGATGAAGATCAGAGACTACAGCCTTCAGTATGGATTTTATCTCAACATAAAGAGAAATCCTCACAACTGGATCAATAAAACATAGTATGTGGATACAATACTCAACTTACTGGAGAAAATACTGAACTTGTCAAGGATTTCGTTTTACTTGGATTCACAATCAACATCCATGGAAGCAGCAGGGAAAAAAAAAATGAAACTATGTATTTCATTAGGCAAATCTGCTACAAAAAGTCTCTTTAAAGTATGAAAGAGCAAAGATGTCACTTTGAAGACTAAGGTACACCTGACCTAAGCCTTGGTATTTTCAATAACCTCATATGCATGTGAAAACTGCACAATAAATAAAAAAAACCACAAAAGAATTGGTGCATTTGAATTGTGGTGTTGACAAAGAATACTGACATACCATGAACTGCCAGAAAAATGAAGAAATCTGTCTTGAAAGTACAGCCAGAATACTCCTTAGAAACAAGAATGAGTAATCTTCATCTCTTGAACTTTGGTCATGTTCCAAAAGAGACCTATTGT
>NW_006922801.1:74960-83447 GCF_000298275.1 Orycteropus afer afer
CTGGCCATTCTTGTTTCCAAGGAGCATTCCAGCTGGACTTTCTCCAGGACAGGTCTGTTAGTTCTTTTAGCAGTCCATGGTGCTTTCAGTATTCTTCACCAGCACCACAACCCAAAAGCATCAATTCTTCTTTGGTCTTCTTCATTGATTATGCAGCTCTCACATGCATATGAGCCAATTGAAAATGCCATGTCTTGTGTCAGGTACACCTTAGTCCTCAAGGAGACATCTTTGCTCCTCGACACTTAAAAGAGGTCTTTGGCAACTGACTGGCCCAGTGCTATATGTTGTCTGATGTCCTAACTGCTGCTTCCGTTGGTGTTCATTGTAGAACCAAGCAATGTGAATTCTTTGACAACTTCAATCTTTTCTCCATTTATCATAATGCTGCTTATAAGTCTTGTTGTGAGGATTTTTGTTTTCTTAATATCGAGATGTAATCCATACTACAGACTGTATTTTTTCAATCTTCATCAGTAAGTGCTTCAAGTCATCCTCACTTTCAGCAAGCAAAGTTATGTTGTCAGTGTATTCTTCCTCTAATCCTGATGCCACATTCTTCTCCATATAGTCCAACTTCTCAGATTATATGTTCGGCATACAGAATGCATAAGTATGCTGAAAGGATACAACCCTGATACACTCCCTTCTTGATTTTAAACCAAGCTTTGTCCCTTTGTTCTGGTAGAATGATAGCCTCCTGGTTTATGCACAGGTTCCTCATGAGTACAATTAAATGTTCTGGAATTCTCATTCTTCTCAATGTTATCCACAATTTGTTATGATCCACGCAAACAAATGCTTTTGCATAGTCAATACAACTCAAGTAAACAACTTTCTGGTATTCTTTGCCTTGAGCCCAGATCCATCTAACATCAGCAATGACATCCCTTGTTCTACATTCTCTTCTGAATCCAGCCTGCACCTCTGGAAATTCTCTGTCAATATACTGCTGCAACCATTTTTGAATTATCTTCAGTAAGATTTTACTTGTGATATTAATGATATTGTTCAATAATTTCCACATTCTGTGGGATCACCTTTTTTTGAATGGGTACAAATATGGATCTCTTTCAGTCAGTTGGCCAGGTAGCTATCTTCCAAATCTCTTGGCATAACCAAGTGAGTGCCTCCTGTGGGGTATCCATTTGTTGAAACATCTCAATGGTGTTCCATCAATTTCTAGAACCTTGCTCTTCACCAATTCCTTCAGTGTAGTTTCAACTTCCTTTAATATCATAGGTTCTTGAACATATGCTACCTCCTGAAATGGAGGAAGATCAACCAGGTCTTTTTGGTACAGTGACTTTGTGCATTCTTTGCATCTTCTTTTGATGTTTCCTGCATCATTCAGTATTTTGCCACAGAATCGTTCAATTCGCAACTCGAAGCTTAATTTTTTCATCAGTTCTTTCAGCTTAAAAAATGCTGAGTGGGCATTTCCAGAGACCCATCTCTGGAAAAAGCTCTTAGACTTGGTAAAGTAGCTTGTCAGTGAAAAAGGGTAAGACTTTCAATGAGATGGTTCGACACAGTTACTACAATGACAGGCTCAAGCACAGCAATGATTGTGAGGATGGCACACAACCAGGAAATGATTCACTCTATTGGGCATAAGGTTGTTATGGGTCAGAGCTGACTTGACAGCATTTAACAACAAGAAGAAAATATTCCAGCAGGTTAAACTGCAATTAATTAACATAGGCTAGCTCTTGTGCCAGCCTCAAAAATGTTTGCTGTGCTTAAGCCTATAGTTGCAGCTAGGTAAATCAATCAGTGAAATCCCTTCCTCCAAATGAGGACTATCACCCAGTGTATGCTAAGTTGGGTCGTTTTCCAGCGCCTTTGTAGTAGTATTCCCCTTTTATATTTTTGGGCATGATATATATATATATATATATATATATATATTTTTTTTTTTTTTTTTTTCCCCTGCAGAGGATCATTCAGATAGAACTTTACTTAGTCATTACTAAAAGTAGAACTTCTTTTCCAACTTAAGATAACAGATGGTGAATAATATTTTTACATGGTTAACTTATTCAGTGGAAGTATCTATAGATGCTTTGAAGTGAAATTTGTAGAATCTGTATTATTGATGTTTGAAATATACTTCAGTAAACTTTATCCAGAAATAATGACTGTTTGGTAATTTTACATGCAATTTTATGTTTAAGATCACTCAAAACCTAGTAAAATTAGAGTAAATAAATAACTTATTATTTATACTAAAAAGTATCTATTGAAACAGCAAGCATAAATAGTATAAAAGTTTTCAACACATATTTTCAAAATAGAAAACCAGGTGGTCAAAAGTCAACTGAATCAGAAATATATATATTTATATAAAGGTGATGTATATGAATGAGAATATTAACAAGAAATATGTGAGCTGAACTAAAGTACTTCAAAACTTTCAGGCAATGAACTTGCCAAGTATCTCTATAAATCTGAGAACATGGTAGAATTGAAATAGAGAGAGTTATTGAATTGATAATGATAGCCATATTTGATAATATTCTACCCCTTCCCTTATTCATATATCTAGCTAGGTATTTTCCCTGTCCCAAGATAAAGGAAAAGAGCTTAATTCGTGGGAGATAAACAAAAAAAATTGAGCTAGAAAGTGTCCAAAAGGCTTGATACCAGGCACAATGGCTATATATTAAAAAAAAAAAAAAAGTTGAATTAAGCAAATATCTATAGGCTAAAAGGGAGTGATCCCATTTTTCTTACTATACTTAGCTTTAGGAATGCTAGAAATCATA
This sequence comes from Orycteropus afer afer, assembly GCF_000298275.1. Lineage (NCBI taxonomy): Eukaryota > Metazoa > Chordata > Mammalia > Tubulidentata > Orycteropodidae > Orycteropus > Orycteropus afer. Next base: position 77,729 of record NW_006922801.1, read on the forward strand.
TGACCTAACAAAGAAATTCAGATCGGCAAATCACACTCATAAAAATAAAATTAAAAAATTCTAAGAAGGTCGGGCAATCCTACTTCCATAGTGATACTGCCTTGGAAACCCAAAGAGGGGTCGCTATGAGTTGGGGCCGACTCGACAGCACATAACAGCAACAACAACAATACCTACTTTTATCAAACAATGTGAATAATACAAATAATCAAAAACATCAGATAAAGAAATGAATCACCTACTATATCAAGGGTAGCTTACTGAGTCCTTCCCATTTTGGGCATGGCACTCATGTCCAGAAAGATGAAGATCCTGCATGAGATCTACTAGATCACCTCACACAGTGGGAGCATTAAAATTATAGAAAATATTCCTATTATGCCCCAAATGTATAGCTTATTTGATATTATCCAGGGAAGAATGCCTCACGTACCTTTAATTATTATTTATGATGCATAAATCTTTAACTGGGGATATCTTGCTTAGATCATTGAGTAGGTAAGGTCTCTCACTTCTAGCAAATATCACTACTCTCTTTACTCAGACTGTCAAGTTGACAAAAGGATTAGACTAGGTCAACTGTCTTTTTTCTTTCTTAGATAAGCAACATTTTAGTAAAGGACACAAATGGATTATAGGCCTACTGCTATTATAGGATTTCCTTAATGATCTGACAAATCCCGTCATACACATCATGTACATCGGTGCCTCATATTTACCAGTCTGCAAACACAATGTACTACTTTATACTTTGATGAGTAGTGATTGAGCTCTTAAAAGCTGGCAGCATTTCATTCTGTTTTGCATGAAGTTGCCATGAGTTATAGTCAACTCAATGGCAATTAACATTAACAACAAGAAGAAAATATTCCAGCAGGTTAAACTGCAATTAATTAACATAGGCTAGCTCTTGTGCCAGCCTCAAAAATGTTTGCTGTGCTTAAGCCTATAGTTGCAGCTACTGTGTCAATCCATCTCAATAAATAATGTTGTTGTTGTTGTTGTTATGTGCCGTCGAGCCGGCCCGCCTCATAGTGACCCCTCCTTGGGTTTCCGAGGCAGTATCACTACAGAGGTAGGATTGCCCAACCTTCCTTCCGAGGATTGGCTGGTGGGGTTGAACTGCCAGCCTTCTGGTTAGCAGTCAAGTTCATTAGGCACTATGCTACCAGAGCTCCTTCAATAAATAATAGACTATCACAATATATCAATGCCTTAACACAACAAGTCATGTCCAGAAAGAAGCTCTACTCATTCAAGGAACATTTCTGAGAGAGGCATCACAATCTTCTAACACTGACACTTATAAAAAGAAACTTCAGTGTTTAGAGCTGCAAGAGAGAAGGATATGATAAATTGTGAACTTTATCTAAAATTCTCTGAATAGCTATGGTACATGTTATTTGTATTCACATTTACAGCTAAAATAAGTCAATGACCATGTACAACTTTAATGGGACATAAACTGGGAAGGATATGAAAACCAGAAATATTGCTGAACACATTTAACAATCACCATATAAAAAATTCACCACTCATCTGTCAGTTTATCATACTGTGGTGGCTTGTGTTGCTGTGCAGCTGGAGGTGATGCCACTGGTATTTCAAATACCAGCAGGGTCCCTCATGGTGGACAGGTTTCAATGGAGTTTCAGATGAAGATGGACTTCAAGGAAGGAAGGGGCCATAAACCTCTCAAAGAGTTGGCCAGTGAAAACCTTATGAATAGTAGTGATATATTAGTGTCTGAAATATTACTGGAAAAGGTTTTATATAGCCCTGAAACTTTGTCCAATGTAGTTCCAGAAGATGAGCCTTTCAGGTCAGGAGACACTCACAATACAACTGGGATAGAGGTGCTTCCTCAAAGTAAAGTCAACCTTAATGACATGGATGGAGTAAATCTTTTGGGGTCTCATTTGCTGATGTGGCACAACTCAAAATAGGAAGAAACAACTGCAAATATCCATTAATAATCAGAATATGGAAAGTACAAATATGAACCTATGAAAATTGGAAGTTCTCAAAAATGAAAGGAACCCATAAAAATCAATATCCTAGACATTGATGAGCTGAAACAGAAGGGTTTGGGCCATTTTGTATCAGACATTCATATGATCTACAATATAGAAAATGACAAATTGAGAAATGGTGTGGCATTTACCATCACAGAGAATGTTTCAAGATCTATCATGAAGCACAGTGTTTTCAGTGATAGGATAAGATCCATGCACCTACAAGGAAGACCAGGTAATACTACTATTATTTAAATCTAAGCACTAACCACTGAAGCCAAAGATAAGGAAATTGAATATTTTTACCAACTTGTGCAGTCTGAAATTGACCAAACATGCAATCAAGATACATCAGTAGTTACTGGTTATTGGAATGCAAACGTTGGAAACCATGAACTATCACTGGTAGTTGGAAAACATGTTCCTGGTGATAGAAATGATGCTGGAGATCACATGGTAGAATTTTGGAAGACCAATGACTTGCTCATTGCAAATACCTTTTTTCAGCAACATAAACAGTATCTATACATGTAGATTTCGACAGATAGAATGCATAGGAATCAGATAGATTATATCTGTAGAAAGAGGCAATGGAGAAGCTCAATATCTTCAGCCAAAACAAGACCAGAAACTGATTATGGAACAGACATTCAACTGCTCATATGCAAGTACAACACTATAGGAATAGCAGAAATTTCCTATGGGGTTTCCAAAACTGTAAATCTTAATGGAAACAGATTGCCACAAGTGGCTTGTGGGTTCAAATTTCTGACCTTTAAGTTAGCAGAAGAGTGTTTTAACCACTATACCACTTGGGTTCCTCCACGCACCCAAATATGTTTTAAAAATCCCAGCCCTTATATCTGTGGTTATAATCATATTGGGAGTGGCTTTTCTTTATTATGGTTCTGAAATAGTATTAGGATTAAAAAAAAAAAAGCATTGTGGGGAAGTGCAGTCAATGTCATGAGACAAAATGTGCATGAACTGCTGTAGGGAAATGAATTTGTTCTGTAAACTTTCACCCAAATCACAATAAAAATTAAAAGTAAAAAACAAACTCACTGCCTGCCATTGAGTCAAATCTGATTCATAGCAACCCCCATAGGGTTGTTCAGGCTGTAAATCTTCACAGAAATAGATCACCCCATCTTCTTTCCTTTGCAGCTGGTGGGTTTGAACCATTGACCTTCTGGTTAGCAGCCAAATACCTTATCCACTACACCACCAGCGCTCCTTAGTATTAGGATAGTTTGTCTTAAATCAGTCTCTTTTGACATACAAAAGGGCAGTTAAGCAAGCATGCACAAATGGAGAGGAAGGCACAAGTCACAAAAATACCAATGAACCTAGGAATAGAAGCTGGAAAGATACAAGTACCTTCCCCTAGAGTGGACAGAGTCTTTCTCCTGACCTGGCACCCTGAACTCCAACTTCTAGCCTCTTAAACTAAGAAAATAAATTTCTGTGTGTTAAAGCCACCCATTTATATTTCAACTGTAACAGCTCTATATAAGTGCAATGCTCCTCAACCTTTCAAATATTTTAATTTTAAATCTTTGACTAATTAATATTTCAACTTTGAGAAGTACTTCCTCCATAACTAGAGTTTGAGTAATTCTCAAGTTTCTTATTAAATTTCAAAATTTAAGATAGGAACTTTATAATCAGGAAAAAAAAAATATATATAGTATCAAAGTTTCTACAACTTATTAGCTGTGTAATTTCTATTGATTTTTTTAATCACTTCATGAAGTTTTAGTTTTCTCATCTGTAAACTTTAGTTAATGAGAATATCATCATTTTCCAAGCTTAAAACATAATGACTAGCATATTTAAGTTTGTCATAAATCATATTCACTTACTAAAAATTATGATAGAGCTCTTCAATGGAATAGCTCCCTCAGGCATAATACTACCAGTACTTGCACATAAACATATTCCATTTTCAGAAAATGCAGTTTTACAATTGCATTAATTGTTATTGCATTTTTTTATGTACTAGTCATATGACTTCTGCAGTTCTGTAGCTGAGTGTGTCAGAGCCAAACATGTGATTGTTTAGCAACACAATGTAAAATTTTGTTATTAAGAATATTTGAAAAATGTACACTAATAAATGAAAGTTTCAGACTCTGGGAGACTGAGAATATGACTGAAACTTTCTGAATGCATTATACAAATGAAAAAATTATTTTATCACATGTGTCTTTATAAATACTGCATAAATTATGTAGGTAACATCAATAGAAAAATACTGAAATGTTCAAATATTAATGAACATGCTTATGAATTTACAATGTTTAAAGATAGTTATCTTGATATTGATTATAGTTTTAATATAATAATAATAATAATAATAATAATAATAATAATAAAACTGCCTTGCTGTTGAGGCAATTCCAAATCACAGTGGCCCACAAGCATGGAGTAGAACTGCCCCATAGGGTTCCCAAGGCTGTAGATCTTAGGGAGCAGACTGCCATATCTTTCTTTCACAGAATGGCTCATGGGTACAAACCAATGACATTTTAGTTAGCAGCCAAGTGCTTAACCACTACACCATCAAGGCTTTTTATTATTTGATCTCTTTCCTTCCTCCTCTCCATCCCTCCATCAAAAGAAGAAGGAAGGAATACACAGAGTCACTGCACAAAAAGTAATTGGTCATTATTAAACTATTTCAGGAGGTACCATGTGCTCAAGAATGAATAGTATTGAAGGAAGGAGTCAAAGCTTCTTGGCAGGAATTGGTGAAAAACAAGACTCCAGCGACTGACAGAATACCTATTGAGATCTTTCAACAAATGGTTGTGGTGCTGGAGGCACTTACTTATCTATGTCAAGTAATTTGGAAGACAGCTACATGGCCAACTGACTGGAAGAGATCCATATTTGTGCCCATTTCAAAGAAGGTGATCCAACGGAACATGGAAATTATTGAACAATATCATTAATATCACACACAGCAAAATTTTGCTGAACATAATTTAAAAAAAGGTTGCAGCAGTATGTTGACATAGAGCTTCCAGAAATGCAAGATGGATTCAGGAGAGGATGTGGAAAGAGAGCTATCACTGCTGATGTCAAATGGATCTTAATTGAAAGCAAAGAATACCAGAAAGATATTTACCTGTGTTTACCAACATATGTATGGATCATAACAGATTATGGATAATGTTGTGAAGAATGGGAAATCTGGAACACTTAATTGTGCTCATGAGGGAGCTGTAAATAGACCTGGAGACTATTGTTTGAACAGAACAAGAGGATACTGCATGGTTTAAAATTAGGAAGAGTATGTGTCAGGGTTGTATGCTTTCACTTATTCAATATTTTTGCTGAGCAAATTATCTAAGAAGCTGGACTACATTAAGAACAGCATGGCATCAGGATTGGAGGAAGACTCATTAACAACCTGCAATATGAAGATGACATAACATTGCTTACTGAAAGTGAAGAAGACTCGAATATCTTACTGAAGAACATGAAAAACTATCTATCAGTATGGATTACACTTCAACATAAAAAGAAAAAAGAAAAAAATCCTCAGAACTAGACCAATAATCAGTATCATTATAAATGGAGAAAAGATTGAAGCTTTCAAAGATTCCATTTTAGTTGGATCCACAATAAACTCCCATGGAAGCAGCAATCAAGAAGTCAGACATCATATTGCTCTGGGCAATTCTGCTGCAAAAAAA
>NW_006922801.1:103007-103884 GCF_000298275.1 Orycteropus afer afer
AAAAAAAAGAAAGAATTATGCAGCATGATGAAGTGAGATTTATACCAGGAATGCAAATATGGTTCAACATTAGAAAATCAATCAGTGTATACACCCCATTAATAGAAACAGTAAACAGAAGCACACGATCATCTCCATTGATACAGAAAAGCTATCTGAAAAACTCAAAAGCCATTTGAAAAACAACCTTTTATGTTGTTAAAACATAATTTTTATGTTAAAAACTCTCAGCTAGATTGAAGGGAAATTCCTTGATATAATCAAGTGCATATATGGAAAATCCACAGCTAATATCATAGTCAATAGAGAGAGAGAGAAAGCATTTTCATTATGATCAGAAACCAGACAAGGATACTCCTCCTCAACACTGCTATTCACCAATTTTCTGGAAGTCTTAGCCAGAGCAATTAGTTTAGGGAAATAAAAAAAGTATCCAAATCTGGAAGGGTGAAGTAAAATTAGGAATTTTTGAATATAACATGATCATATACATAATGCTATGAGTCAAAACCAGCTCAACAGCATCTAACAACAACAACAAAGTATAGGGACAGTGAAAAATGGGAAGACCCTCATCCAGATGGATTGACTCAGTGGCTGCGACAATGGGCACAAGCTTGGCAATGATCATACAGTTGGTGCGGGACTACACAGGGTTTCCTTGCATTGTGCATAAGATTGCTGTAAGTGGAAATGTATTTGACAGCACTTAACAATACCATCAACACTTGTCTGTCAGTTTGTTGCACTGTGGTGACTTGCATGTTGCTCTGAAGCTGTAGGTTATGCCAGCAGTATTTCAAATACCAGCAGGGTCACCCACGGTAGACTGGTTTCAGTGGCACTTCCAGACTTTGACAGACTTGGAATAAGAATG
>NW_006922801.1:104894-106100 GCF_000298275.1 Orycteropus afer afer
GCATATGAAGGTACTGAAAATCCCATAGTGTGGGTCAGGAGCACCTTAGTCTTCAAAGTGGTATTTTTGCTCTTTAACACTTTAAAGAGTCTTTTGCAGCAGATTTTCCCAATTCAATAGATCATTTGATTTCTTGATTTCTGCTTCCTTGGGTGTTGATTGTGGACCCAAGTAAAATGAAATCTTTGACAACTCTAAAGTTTTCTACATTTTTCTTGGTGTTATTTGTCCAGTAGCCAGGATTTTGTTTTCTTTACATTGAGGTGCAATCCGTACTGACAGCTTCAGTCTTTGATCATCATCAGTAAGTTCTTCAAGTCCTCTTCACATTCAGCAAGCTGTGGCATATGCATATCACAGGTAGTTAATGAGTCTTCCTCCAATTTTGATGTTGTATTTTTCATATAGTCAAGCCTCTATGATCATTTGTTCAGCATACAGATTGAATATATATAATGAAAGGATGCAAGACTGACACACACCTCCCCCTATTTTAAACATGTAGTCTCCTCTTGTTCTATTCAAATGACTGCCTTTTGATCTATGCACAGACTTCTCATGAACATAGTAAGTGTTCTGGAATTCCCAATGTTCACTTTGTTATCCATAATTTGTTATGAACCACACAGTCAAATGCTTTTGCATAGTCAATAATACACAGGTAATCATCTTCCTGATATTCTTTGTTTTCAGCCAAGATCCATCTGACAACAGTTATATGCTCATTCCATGCCCTATTCTAAATATGTCATCATATGATCCAGCAATTCCACTTCTACGTATATACTGAGAAGGATTACAGGCATGAACACTGACAGAAACCCATACATCAATGTTCATTGCAACACTTTTCACAATAGACAAAAGATGGAAACAACCAAAATGGCCATTAACACACAAATGGATAAACAACATGTAGTATATACATACTATAGAATAATATGCAACTGAAGAGAGAAGGTAAGTTCTGATGCACACAAAACCTGAATGAACTTTGAAAACACACTGAGCAAAAGAAGTCAGTGGCAAAAGTACAAATAGTGCATTATTTCTGTTATTATATAAATAGGCAAATATATAGAGACTGAAGATTATTAATGGTTTCTGGGGATAGTGAAGGAGGAAAGGGAAAATTTTTGTTTGACAGGTTCTGAGTTTATATTAATGGCGGTGGAATGTTTTTAATCAGGATAGGGATAATGATGG
>NW_006922801.1:107365-108399 GCF_000298275.1 Orycteropus afer afer
AAAAAAACATGATATCCTTCTCCAGGGAATGATGAAGTCCAACAACATGATCAAAGTAGGTAAGATGAAGTCTAGCCATCCTCACTTCAAAGAAGCATTCTGCCTACACTTCTTCCAGGACATATTTGTTCATTCTTCTGGTAGTCAATGCTATTTTCAGTATTGTTCACCAACATTACAATTCAAAGACATCAACTCTTCTTTGATTTCCCTTATTCATTTTCCAGCTTTCACATGCATGTGAGGCAATTGAAAGTACCATGGCTTGGGTCAGGTTCACCTTAGTCTTCAAAGAGACATTTTTGCTTCTTAACACTTCAAAGAGGTCATTTGCAGCAGATTTTCCCAGTGCCATATGATGTCTGTTTTCTTGATTGCTGCTTCCATGGGTATTGATTGTGGACCAAAGTTATATTAAATCTCTGACAACTTTAACCTTTTCTCCATCTATCATGATGTCACATATTGGACCAGTTGTGAGGATTTTCCTTTAAAAAAAAAAAAAAAAATGTTGAGGTGTAATACGTACCATAGACTGTAGTGTTTAATCTTCATCAATAAGTGCTTCAAGTCCTCCTCACTTTCAGCAAGTAAGGTTCTGTCATTTTCATATTACAGGTTGTTAATGAGTCTTCCTCAAATCCATGCCACATTCTTTTTCATATAGTCCATCTTCTCGGATTATTTTTTCAGCATACAGATTGAATAAGTATGGTGAACAGACACAACTCTGACACACACCCTTCCTTATTTTAAACCATGCATATCCCCTTATTCTGATAAAATGTACAGGTCCCTCAAAAGCACAGTTAAGTGTTTTGGAATTCCCATTCTTTGAAATGATATCTATAATTTGTTATAGTCCATACAGTCAAATGCCTTTGCATAGTCAATAAAACAGGTAAACAACTTTCTGGTATTCTTTCCTTTTCAGCTAAGAGCCATCTTACATCAACAATGAAATTCTCAGTTCCAAGTCCTCTTCTGAATCTAGCTTGAATTTCTGAAAATTCCCAGTCAAAATACTATTGCAA
>NW_006922801.1:110419-111093 GCF_000298275.1 Orycteropus afer afer
ATTATTCTCCTACTCTACCTCTTTTCTATTATTCCTTCCTCCACAGATACTGTGTGCTTCCCCCCATATTTCTTTTGGATTTTTGAAGTATTTCTGTAATGATTTAACCCTGCTTTATATGGAAGAGTTTTTTTTTTTTTTTTTTAATATTGTGTGAATAATCAATAGTCAACTCCTCATAGCTGTCATTGTGCATCTAATATGAGTCATCTAACCAGAGTTATTGGTTAAATCCATTATTTATTCTTCATTCTTAATATGCATGAAGGAGCTCTAATGGCACAGTGTTTAAGTACTCAGCTGTTAAACAGAGGCTTTGGTGTTCCAAACTCACCATCCATTCCCTGGGACAAAGAGTGGCAATATGCATCCATGAAGATTAGAGTCTTGGAAACCTATAGGGTGGTTATACTCTGTTCTATTGGGCCTCTCATAGTCAGAACTGTCATGATGGCAATGTGTTTGGTGGATACAGAATCACTATGAGTTGAAATCAAGTGGATGGTAATGGATTCACTATGTATGGCATAATATTTTACCTTTCATGTTAAAAGAAACCATGTAGAGTGTAAATAAATTTTTGCCTTGTGTTTGTAAAGTATGTAGAATAATGATAGGAGCTCTGGTAGCATAATGGCTAGAGCACTTGACTGCTAACCAGAAGGCTGGCAGTT
>NW_006922801.1:113066-114386 GCF_000298275.1 Orycteropus afer afer
TAGACATCTTGAACCTACTTGCTGAAAGTGAAAAAAACTTGAAACGCTTACTAATGAAGACCAAAGACTACAGCTTTAAGTATGGATTACATCTCAACATAAAGGAAAAAAAAAATCCTCATAATTAGGCCAATAAACAATATCATGATAAATGGAGAAAAGATTGATGTTGTCAAGTAATTAAGTTTACTTGGATCTACAATCAAAGCTCATGGAAGCAGCAGTCCAGAAATCAAATAATGTACTGCATTGGACACATCTGCTGCAAAAGACCACTTTAAAATATTAAAGAGCAAAGAGGTCACTTTGGAAACTGAGGTGCACCTGACCCAAACTGTGGTATTTTCAATAGCCTCATATGGATGGGAAAGCGGGACAATGAATAAGGAAGACCACAGAAGGCTTGATGCATTTGAATTGTGGCACTGATGATGAATATTAAAGATACCATGGACTGCCAGAATAACAAGCAAATCTCTCTTGTAGCAAGTACTGACAGAATGTTCTTTAGAAGTGAGAATGGCCAGATTTCTTCTCTAGTACTTTAGGCATGTTATCAGAATGTACTAGTCCCTGGAGAAAGATATCATGCTGAGCATCAATGAAAAAGAGCAAGACCCTCAATGAGATGAACTGACACATTGACTGTGATGATAGGATCAAGAATCACAACAATTGTGAGGATAGTACAGGACTGGGGACTAATTCTGTTGTAGACAGGGTCACTATGCGTCAAAACTGACTTGACTGCACTTAACCACAACAATAGACATCTTGAAGCATAGGTGATTAGCAAATCATATGGATATCAAAATATTCATCTTCTGTTTATTACTTTACTACTTTCCTAGCAGATAATTAGCCATAATGGGTTTAGAGACTACTACCAATTTTTAATTCCACGGTGTTGGAAAATGTAATACTAGGTTCTGATTAATGGAGTGACAAGGCACAGACAAAATTTAAGTCAAAAAAAGATTATCTTACCTTTAAAATGAAGATGTTAGCCACTAATAGAAGGTTACACATTAGAGAGGGTAAACATATTACCCAGTAGCATAAATTAAAGAGCACAGGTGTCCCCAGATGCAGACATGAAATTGCATACTATAAATCGAAGTAGAAGTTACCACTAAGCTTTCTCAAAGCTTATCTCTTTGGGCCCAGATTTATATTCATTGGACTAAAACATGTCAATACTACTGACATTCTGACCACATAATTCTTTGCTGCAGGGGGAGTCATTTTGTGCATTGTGGGATGTTGGGCAGCATCCATGGCCTCCACCCACTAGATGCCAGTATCACACTGTCCCACTAA
>NW_006922801.1:115159-116546 GCF_000298275.1 Orycteropus afer afer
GGATTCTAACTCAAAGACCTTATAGGATAGATTACAACTGCCCCATAATGTTTCCAAGGATATCAATCTGTATGGAAGCAGACTAGCATATCTTTCTCCTGCAGAGCAGATGTAGGTTTGAACTGCTAATCTTTATGTTAAGCAGCTGAGTACTTAGCCACTGCACCACAAGGGCTCCGTATAAGGACTATACTCCACAGAAAGAAGATGGGCGATCAATTTCTGTAAAGATTTACCACCTCTGAAACCCAATAGAGTTTTCTCTATGGCAGTTTTTTATTTTTGTTTTTTGGTGGGGAGGATTTGTTTATAACCAAGGACCTCTTCTGGGGAAGTGCCTGAGGCATTGAATTGCTAACCAGAAGATTAATGTTTCAAATTCACCAGTTGGTCCTCAAAAAGAAGATGGAACAATCTACATCTGTAAAAATGTACTGCCTTAGAAAGCCAACTAGGATCTTTACAAGTTGGAATGACTTGCTATATTTATAACTATACTTATACCTAAACTTGTTATTGTTATGTGCCCTCGAGTGGGACCTGACTTATAGCGACCCCTCCTTTGGGTTCTGAGGCAGTATCACTATGGAAGTAGATTGCCCCATCTTCCTTCCGTGGAGTGGCTGGTGGATTTGAACTGCCAGCCTTCTGGTTAGCAATCAAGGGTCTTAGGCACTATGCTACCAGAACTCCCTAAACTTATACCTATGTATATGTCTATGCTTACACACACATACACACACAAACTTTTATCTCACATTACTGAAAATCTAGAGATGAGCAACTGCTGGCACTGGTTCAATCACTCAATTATATTAAGCCTGCTATGACAACAGTTCTCTCAAATGCTCAACAATGGCTGCAGTATGGTTGGTAAAGCTGTACATATCACAACTTTGTTCAAGGCAGTATGAATGAGTACAGCACCAGCTCTCTCAGTTGTTATTATGCAGCTTTTAAAGTAAAACTTATTCACAGAATCCCCAAGTAAATTTTTGACTATTGTAATACATGGCTAGTCCTACCTTCAAGGAAAACTGTGAAGGTGGGTATTTCACTTTTCATTCTATAGCAGAGGTAGACATGGAAGGAATAAATTGGAAATTTGTGCTTAGCTAACCACCTTAGTGTCTGCTTACAAGACAGAATTACTTATATAATGAATTCAATATTTGCTTGAAAATCCTTAGACCTAAACTAAATGAAGAAGGGGGACCTTCCATAGAGATACAAGGTACCAAAAGGCCAAAATTCAACTCAAAATAAGCTTTTGAGCCAAGCTCTAGAAGACCTATCAGTATATCACATCTGCTCCATTTTCACTCCTATCTTCCTTTCTGTGCATTTTACACCATATAAATCCTTCTCTTCCTTTAAGAAGGCAGCC
>NW_006922801.1:117739-119989 GCF_000298275.1 Orycteropus afer afer
TTGGTCACCTAAAGCAAAAGCTATTCATGGGATTTAGAAGAGGTGGACATAACTCCTGGGGAATTAGCTAGTTGCATGTATATGGAAATAAAGAATGATGAAGAAAAGGTGAGATTTATAGTTCTTTGGTTGTTGTTATTGGCAATAGCTGCAATGGCAGGGAAAAAGAATGTAGAGCCGGGTTGTAGCACAGAATCAAGCTCAGATCCAGTCTAATTAGAGCTACTACTCTAGTTTCAGGGCCTACCCAGAAAGGAAAAATTGTGTCAGAACAACAAGCAGTACCGGTATGACCACTGGTCACCAAAAAGGTAGTCTGGGAAGGGAATGGAGAAAGGCAAGAAACTATTGAAAACAGAGGGTATAGTGTGAAAAATCTGCTTCAGTTTGTAGATCATTATCATCAGCTTCCTGAGGAACCTTTACTAAAATGGATTTTAAGAGTGACTAATTTAGGGGCAGAGTCTTTAGTTTTGAATGCTACAGAGTGGAAGAGTATGTTTGGATTGATGTAAGACCCATAACTTACTAGGGAACAGGCACAGATGTTGATCCAAAATCCATTTACAGGGCAGGTTAACCCAGAGGGGACAGCCAGTCTGTTGGATGGATACAATTTGCAGTCAGGTTTGTGTATCCTGAGAATGGAAACTGCCCCTCTCCTCCTCTAAATACCCCCTGGAATGCTCCAAAGGAAGCAGCTAATGCTTTGCTTATGCAAGCCATGCTGGAATGTCTTTATGGTGATTGGGATGTTCAGCCAACAAGAATGTCCCTTACTCAGGTCATGGTGGATATGCTAATCAAGGGACCCACCTCTATATGGACACCACATGTAACTCTGCTGTTGCAAAACAAACAACAATTTGAGAAGCCGTGTCAAGTCTATTAGCACAACTTCCCCATATGAGTTTTACAAAGACAGGAAGCATAAGAGTGATTATTAGATGAATGGGAAGGGGTAATAGTGAAATAACTTAGCAGGTCAGAGATTGTTTTGATGGTTATTAAGGAATGGGATAAATATAGCAGACATTGATGGAGTTGAGACAAGGGTGCTGATGCAGCACTACAGGAGATCGGTGGACTGATGGAAACTCCTGTTGGTCCCCCCATCTTAAGGAGGCCAAGACAAGTTCATTCTATTCACTCTACTCAGGAGGAATTTAATAAAAGGAACTCCCACCTGGGACCAGTTGAAGCAGAGACTCAGCTAATTGATGAAGTCAGAGGGGGTGCCAGGTTCTTCTAGTCCAGCCCCCAGCAGGGAACCTGTGGTTATATGCATGAGTGGGTAAAATAGCCTGGCGGTGGGGAGGAGACCTTCTTGGAACTCCTGGACACAGGAGCCCAATGTACTGTCATCCCAAAACCTGTCAATGAAATGTTGAAGGGACCTAAGGTTAGAGTAGAGAGATATGTGGATGCAACAGTTGATGGGACTAAGGTGAAAGTTTGGATGAGAATTTGAAGATTTAAACTGATGTTGTATGAAGTAGTTGCATCTCCTTTACCTGAATGTATTATTGGTACGAACATTATGTCTAATTGGAGAAATCTCCCTCTACCTGATATTGTAAAACTGAAGGCATGTAAGTCTGCCCTTAGGTCAGTATTGATTGGATATGCTAAATGGGAGCCATTAGAATTGCCCAAACCCACTCAGGTTGTTAACTTGGAACAGTATGCAATACCTGGTGGACAGAGGAAATTAGTGTTCTGATTAAAGACATGCTAAAGGCTGGAGTGTTAATGCCAACAAATTATCTGTATAATAGCTCTATATGGCCTGTGAAAAAGGTAGATGGCTCATGGAGACTGACAGTAGACTACCAAGGCCTAAATATAGTGCCACCAGTGGCTTCCGCTATTCCAGACATGGTATCTGTTATGGGTTCAGTTAAAATAATAGCCCCTATAGTGTCCACTTTTGGGCAAAAAAAGTTTTATTTAGTCTCACTGACTGCAGGGAGCTGAAACATGCTTCTATGCTGCAGTAACAAGTCTAATTTTAGGTAGGCTTTATAAAGCAGGCAAGCAAGCGATAACACAGAAGCAGAAGCTGCAGTTTCAAGGTCTTAGAGTACGTTTTTTGGCACAGGTATCCATCGAGGGGTGAGGGGAGTTAGTTCTGATAATCACCTCAAAGTACGTTTTCTAGCACAGGTGTTCATTGAGTGGTGATTTAGCTGCTTTATGTGTTTAGGAGGGAGGAGAAGAAAAAGACAAAAGGGGCACTCCCTAACTCAC
>NW_006922801.1:122219-126267 GCF_000298275.1 Orycteropus afer afer
AGATTGGCTAAATCAAGGCACATCCCTCTTGCATCATCTGAGGTACAAAATACCAATAAGGACTGCTTTGTCTGTCAGCAAAAAAGACAGAGGTTACAGATGGCTATGGAGCAGATTCCCTGAGGGTAAGGCCCAGCACATAGCTGGCAAGTCGATTACATAGGACCAATGACACCAGTGGCTCCAGGTGGCTATAAATGGGTCCTCACAGGAATAGATACTTACACTGGACTAGGTTTTGCTTATACTGTGACAGATGTAATGCCAAAAGCACCATTAAAGGATTGGAACAAAAGATACTGAACAAATTTGGACCACCAAGTTATATATCCTCAGACAAAGGAACATACTTTACATCCCGTGGGGTATAGCAATGGGCCAAAAAACATCATATGAAGTGGGCATTCCAATGTGCATACCATCCTCAAAGTAATGGTTTGATAGAGAACTGGAATGGGCAATTGAAACATTTGTTGTCTAAAACTGGGGGAGGTAAAGGCCTAAAGGGCTGGCTCACACGCCTTCATGAATGTGTGCTCACACTCAACATGAGGGGGGCAAAGGGGGGATCACCACTCAAAGATTCCTATGCTTTTCTGGGGGATGTAAGGAAGAAGGGGTGAGGGAGGATGCTGATGCCACTGTACAATTTTTCCCCATATCACTTAATATTCTTTCTTCCTGCCAGAAGCTGTGGTCCCTGGACCTGGGATGCAACTGCAGGTACCAAAGGCTGGGGTGATCCCTAAGCAAGAAACTGTTTCTATACCTCTGAACCTGTATGCCAGAATTCCAAGGGTCTTATGGGATGGATTGTACCTTCTCCCCATCTAGCCAAACTAGGGCTGACAGTGAATACTACCATCCTGCCCAGTGGTTGAGATAGCCCACTACTTTTGTACCTGTGTAACCATACCCAGCATGAACGGGAGTGGACTGAGGGGGAAGCACTTGCTAGACTGATCTTGCTACCAGCAATCTGGATAGGCACAACAGCTGAACTTGATGTCCCCTCCCAAGGTGGGAAAGTCTGGGTAAAAATAAATGATGAATGAGAGGGAGGAGAAATAACAGCTGAAGGTAAAGGAATGAATAAATGGGTTATGCAGCAGGAGAATTCTAACATTATGCTGATACCTAAAGATGGACTCAGAACAAGAGAATAATAGTATAATCTCAGTTAAATATTATCAGAAATCATAAGGATGAAAATGACGAAAACTTTTGGATTAGATGGACAAATACAGAAGACCAGAATGGCTGGTATCTGAATAATCTCACCCTTAGGACTCTTTGCCTTACTGAAAGAATTATTGTTAATCAGCTTGGGACCGGTAATATGATTGGGAGGGGTGTATTAATCTCTCAAGTATGAAAGGGCTAATGGCTAAAAAAGCCAGGGGGTGCAATGCAGTGAATTGCTTGATGTGGCCCTTCTAGCCATTTTCCTCCATTCTGTGATGTATTATAAATCCTATTATTCATGCCTGTTTGGGGTGGTGTGGTAGTTAAGGTTGGGTGTCAACATGGCTGAGCAGCTGATAGTAGTCGTTCCTTACAATGACTGGCAATCAGCTCTGTGGTAGGATTTGCCTTGAGCTGCTGATTGTGAAAGCCATCCACTTGGGTTATTTCTGTTGGAGCAACACAGGTAGAATGTATGTTGAGTCTTACCTTGCTGGAGGGTATAATTCAAATCACCACCCTTAGCTTCCTTGAAGGTATATCTATGAATCTCCTTAGAAGGTTCACCCTCTTCTTGCTCCACTCTATGTTTTGGCTTATTTTCAGCGTATTTGGATTTGGGACAGCAGCCATCATCTGATCTATTGATCAAGGTTCATCAAAAACTGAGAATTTGAGAGGATCCTCCAGACCCACTCACGGACCTGGAACTCACCAGCCTGCCAGCTTCCACTACTACTGCATAAGATGATCCCTTGGATGTCTGTGAATTCTGTGAAGCATTACAGTGAAATACAGAATGCTAAGACAGGGAAAATTACTGGGAGGAGGAGGGGGAGGACTTAATGCCTGAAATGATGGAGTTGCACGGTAGTTGGACATTGGGGACATCTTTATCCTCTGCCTCATGGGGACTAGCCTTGTGCTGATATTTCTGAGAGAAATTGTTCAAGCAGGAATGAATTGAGAAATCAAGTAGTGGAGTCAAAGAAAGGACAATGATACTAGTATTGATACCAATAAATTAATTACAATAAAAATTAGTTGATAATTGCATATTAGATGTAATATTGTTTATTAGATGTAGTCACAGTCATGTGTTATTCTAATCTCCAAAAATGATGAAAAGAATGTATCTGAACCTTAGGTAATTCAAACAAATAGGAGTTTTCATATACAGAGAAGATATACTCAACTTATAATCATTATCTCCTATCATTAGAGACCTGTTAATGGCAAAGGAAGAGGAAAATGGACATACAGATTTACCTCTTGAGGAGGCCAGTACCTAGTGATGGATCTCATTGAAGCAATAGCCAAGATGATTCACTTACATCTCAGATAGAAAAGACACAGAAATAAAAATACAGCAAGAAAGAAAGAATGAGAGGAATAGGTGACGATTTTCTGAATCTTTATCAATTAAATAATTCTTCATTTTTGGAGAAAACAAAGCCAATATAAAGAATAATGAGAGATATTTTCCCCAATATTTCTGAAACTCTTGAGCCAGAGAAAAACAATATTAAAAAAAAAAACAAAACTCTGTGACCCCTACTGTCAGTGATAAAATAATATCCATATGTTTACAAGGGAGGCCAATTAACATGACTATCACTTACACAACAATCACTAATACCAAACATGAAAAAAACTGAAAATTTGTACCAACTTTTGCACTCTAAAATTGATTATACATGAAATCAAGGTGCACTCATGGTTACTGGTGATTGGAATGCAAAACTTGGAAACAAAGATGCAGGATCAGTTCTTGGAAAATATGCCCTTGGTGACAGAAATAACACAAGACATTGCATATAGAATTGTTCAAGCACAACCACTTATACATTGCAAATACCTTCTCTTCAACAAAATAAGTATTTACTATATGTGTGGATTTTGCTGAATGAATAAATAGGAATCATATCTAGTATATAAATGAAAAGAGATGAAGAAGAAGCTCAAAATTATTAGGCAGAACAAGGCCATTGACCAAGGTAGGAACAGACCCTCAATAACTCCTATTTGAGTTTAAGTTGAAGCAAAGGATATTTTAAAAAATCCATAAGAGCAAAAGAACAACTTTCAGTATAACCCACCTGAATTTAGAGGTCACTTCAAGAATATACTTGATTCATTGAACATTCATTGATTCATTGACCAAAGACCAAGATGTGTTGTGGGATGACATCAAGAGTATCATATATTAAGAAACCAAAAAGTCATTAAAGACAAAAATAAAGAAAAAGCCAAAATGAATGTCAAAAAAGACTTGAAAGTTGTTCTTGAAGGTGGAGTAGTTGAAGCAAAAAGAAGATATGATGAATTAACTTGTGGAAATACGTGGGGTTAGAAAGTCATCAGGGAAGAGCTGAAGAAATAATTCATGTCCCAAATTGCTGTATTGAAGGATACTGTGGACACAATATTCAACAATGAAAGAAGCATAAAAAGAAGATGGAAAAAATGCACAGAATCACTATATCAAAAAGAATTAGTCCATGTTAAACCATTTCAGGAGGTAGCACATGATCAAGAAGAATCTTTGCTACTGTGAGAAGAAGTTAAAGCTATACTGAAGGCATTTATGAAAAATAAAGACTCAAGAATTGAAAGAATACCAATTGAAATGTTTGAACAAATGGGTGTGACACTGGAAGCACCCACTCATCTATGTAAAGAAATTTGAAAGACCTGGCCAACCAACAAAAGAAATTCATATTTGTGCCTATTGCAAGAAAGGTGATAAAACAGACTGCAAAAAGCACTTCTAGTAAGATTGAGAAATAGGCAGACAAATGACACAGACCCTCTTCAACAAAGAAAAGAAAAAACAACTGACAGAGATAGAGAAGATAGTCCT
>NW_006922801.1:127226-128386 GCF_000298275.1 Orycteropus afer afer
AAAATCTACAGATAGAAATCCAGAAGATTAATACTAAATTGTCAGAAATAGATAACACATTGAAAGGGCAAAGGAGTAGAATTGATACAATGGAAGACAGAATTAATGAGATTGAAGACAAATACCTGAATACTTCTTTGGAAAGGGAACAATCAGATAAAAGATTAAAACAAAGTGAAGAAAGCCTAAGGTTCATGTGGGATACCATCAAAAGGAATAACTTTTGTGTAATCAGAATACCAGAACAGGAAGAGAAAAATAAAATCACAGAGAAAATTGTCCAAGATTTGTTGGAGGAGAACTTCACTGATGTGGTGAGAGATGAGAATATATCCATTCAGGAAGTCCAGTGAACCCCAAACAGAATCGACTCCAAAAGAATATCACCAAGACATATCATTATCAAACTCACCAAAACCAAAGACAAAGAAAGAATCCTGAAAGCAGCACAGGAAAAACGAAAAGTTACCTCCAAGGGGCAATCAATAAGCCTAAACTTGGATTTCTCAGTAGAAACCATGCAGGCAAGAAGATAATGGGATGGTATATAAAAACACTGAAAGAGAAAAATTTCCAACCTAGAATTATGTACCAGGAAAACTGCCCCTCAAATATGATAGTGAATTTAAGACATTTCCAGATAAGCAGAAATTAAGGGGGTGTGCTAAACCAGATGAACCTTACAAGAAATGCTTAAAGGAGTACATTGCACAGAGAAGCAACAACAGTCAACAATAATTGACCATTAATACACATGATGACATAACTCACATACGAACCCGGCTATGGAAATATCCAAAGTAAATAAGCCTACAAGATTGTAAACAGGAAATCAGAGATATCAATTGACAATTGAGGACAACTACAAACCAAAAGGGAAAAAACTGTTGTTATAGAACTTCTAGATGGTAGGGATGTCAAGACAACTACAAGATAGAACAGACTGTTCTAAACTTGGGAAGAAAACTATAAATCACAAGGTAACCCCAAAGAAAAATGATAAACCTTCACATCAAAATAAAAAAAGAGGACCAGCACAAATATTTAGCAAATACTAGAACAATACGGGAGCTCTGGTAGCATAGTGGCTAAGGCACTTGACTGCTAACCAGAAGGCTGGCGGTTCAAACCCACCAGCCACTCCTCGGAAGGAAGGTTGG
>NW_006922801.1:129721-130334 GCF_000298275.1 Orycteropus afer afer
TTTCAGAAATTCAAGCTGGATTCAGAAGAAGACATGGAACAAGGCTAGCATTGCTGATGTCAGATGAAAGCAGAGAATACCAGAGAGATGTTTACCTGTGTTTTATTAACTATGTAAAGGCATTTGACTGTGTGGATCATAACAAATTGTGGATATCATTGCAAAAAATGGGAGCTCTAGAACGCTTAATTGTGCTCATTAGGAAACTGTACATAGATCAAGAGGCAATCATTCAAATGCAACAAGGGGTACTGCATAATTTGAAATCAGGAAAAGTGTAAGTCATGGCTGTATCACCATAATTATTCAGTCTGTATGCTGAGCAACTAATCCAAGAAGCTGGTGTATATGAAGAAGAAGGTAGTACCAGGACTGGTGGAAGACACATTAACAACCTGTGATATGCAGATGACATAGCTTGACCTGAAACTAAGAGGACTTGAAGCACTTACTGATGAAGATAAAAGACTACAGCCTTCAGTATGGATTACAACTCCATATAAAGAAAATAAAAATCATCACAACTGGACCAATAAGCAACATCATGATAAATGGAGAAAAGGTTTATGTTGGCAATTATTTCATTTTACTTGGATCCACAATCAACCCCTGT
>NW_006922801.1:131635-132238 GCF_000298275.1 Orycteropus afer afer
ATTAAAACAATCGGTTTTGGATTTTCTTTTATATATAAGAAACATAAGATTAATTTCAAGAACAATCTAGTTTTTCAATATGTTATCTTGAACTCAAGCCAGGTCTCTCATTGAAACTGTACCAAATCTTAGCAAAATCAATTAAAATTTTTAAGATTTTATCTTAATTAAAGTTGTTATCAGTTTAATTTTTAAGTTTATGCTTATTGCTGATGTATGACATAGTATTAATTATGAAATATCTCAGGTAAATAATGGATTTGTTTCACATTGTCTTTCCTTCTCACTCTAATGTATAAATTCTCCATTCAAGATTATGACAAGAGGAATGCAAAAATAGGTAGTAGCTAAAGAAAGTATGCATTTAGTACTACTCCACCCTAAGAACCCACTGCATTGGGTAGTTTAACTTACTTTCTATTAATAACCATCTGTAAATTCCATGTCAGTAGAAAGGAGTTCTAAGTGTTTTCTAATGATACTGTTTGAAATACTTTTAACATACTGCCTCTTGGAAATATTACTATTAATTCAGACTTACTATAAATAATTTTGAGCACACAAAATGATGAAAACTATATGGTACTATCACAGCCATATAAG
>NW_006922801.1:133123-134912 GCF_000298275.1 Orycteropus afer afer
ACTTTTCCTTTTCAGGTCAGGGTTTTATGTATACCATCCCATTGTCTTCTTGCTTGCATGGTTTCTGCTGAGAAATCCAAGCTTATATTTATTGTTTATCCTTTGTAGGTAACTTCATTTTTCCCATGCTGCATTCAAGATTCTTTCTTTGTCTTTGGTTTTGGTGAGTTTTATGATGATATGTCTTGGTGATTTTCTTTTGGGGTCTTTCATGTTTGGGGTTCATTGGACTTCCTAAATGGATATATTCTCATCTATCATCATATCAGAGAAGTTCTCTTCCAATAAATCTTGGAAATTTTTCTCAGTGGTTTTCTTTTTCTCTTCCTGTTCTGGAATTCTAGATACACGTAAGTTATTCCTTTTAATGGTATCCCACATGAAACTTTTGCTTTCTTCATTTTGTTTTTATCTTTTTTCTAATTGATCCCTTTCCAAAGAAATATTCAGGTATTTATCTTCAATCTCATTAATTCTGTCTTCCATTGATTTGATTCTACTCCTTTGCTCTTTCCATAAGTTATCTATTACTGAAAATTTAGTATTAATCTTCTGGAATTCTATCTGTTGATTTTGAATTTTTTCTAATGGTTCCTTTATTTTGTCATTTTGTTCTTGTATTTTCTTCTGAAATTGTTCTAAGCTTTTGTCTGTGTTTTCCTTAATTTTGTCAGTGTTTTCCTTGATCTGTCTCTTAATCCTTTAAAGACACCTAAGTATAATTCTTCTGATTTCCTTATCAAGGTATTCCAATGCTGCTTCTTCCTCAGGGATGTGTTCTAGGTCTGTATCCTGCTCCCTTTTTTCTGCCACTTTTTCTTCCTTCTTTGTGTGGATTGTGATGGTCTGTTTTCTCCAAGACATTGTGACATTGTTATATTTAGATATCTGCTAACTGTTCATGAAGAACCGTTAAGGGTGAGTCAGGCTCTTCTTGGTAGTCATTTATCATTGGCCAATTGGTGAAGAAGGAAGTGATGGGTCTCACTCAGTATGTGGTGCTGCAGGAGGTGCGAGTGTAGTTGTGTTGTATGGGCACAGTTGCCATCTCTTACTCAGTAAGACAAAAAATATAATAATAAAAAAATATCAAAAAAGTATAAGCAAGCAGACGAAAAACACACCACATAAACACACAGGAACAATTACCAAAAAAAGAAAAGAAAGAAAACAAGCCCCCAATATCTGGGGCGGGGGACAATAAGAGAAAATATGTAGAGTAGGTGAATACTGAAGAAAAAATGGGGAAAAAGCAAAAAGGAATACAAAGAATGGATGGGAAGAAACATGAGAAGATAAAATGGGAACCAGGAAGAGGAAGAGAGAATAAGCTGAAAATTAGAACCTGGGAAGGGAAGAATAAAGAATAGTAATCAAAAATACAAAATAATAATAATATTAATTAAAACAGACATAAACAAACAAACTGGACAAAAAGGGAAAAAAAAGGTCTGAGCAGTGTGGGGCCCGGCACCCAGTCTCTGTTGGAGCACACAGACTAGTATGGAATTTCTGCTGGCCCAGAAAGTGGGCAGGAGTGAGTGATGGTTGCACCTCCATTCACCAAGAGGGTGTTGGGTCTAAGAGTAACAAGGGGAATATTGCACCTTTCTAGTGTTCCTGTCTGGAATGTTCTTGCAGTCCTGGTAAGCAGAGTCTATTCTCAGTTGGCTAGAATCTGACAGAACATTATCACTTTAAATATCCAAAATAGCAGAGCCACTTGTAAACATTCAAAATGGCTGTGCCCTTTTGTCAGCCAAAAATCCACAGCTCAGCCTGTCTCCTT
>NW_006922801.1:141002-142202 GCF_000298275.1 Orycteropus afer afer
CTCACAATTTATGAGACTAGAAATATGAATTCAGGACACTGGTTCTAGGGGAAGTCTTTCCTTCTATCTGCTAGAAGAGAAGGTCCTTGTCTCTTTTCAGTTTCTATTCCTAGGTTCCTTGGCAATCATGTGGTATGTATCTTTCTCTGTTTGTTCTTACTTGCTTGCTAATTCTCTTATTTGTCAAATGGCATTTAAAACACACTCTACACTCACATCACCTCATCAATATAAGAAAGAATACCCATTCCCAAATGGGATTATAACCACAGGTAAAGGGGTTAGGATTTATAATGCATACATTATGGGGCACAGTTCAATCAATAAAATTGTCTCCAAATAATTATTCTGCTTACATTTTTTAATATTCAAAGAATAAAGATGAAGTATATGTTTTTCTTTCATACATATATTCTTGTTGTTGTTAAATATCATAGAGTCGGACCTGACTCATAGAGACCCCTCCTTGGGTTGCCAAGGCAGTGTCACTATGGAAGTAGATTGCCCAACCTTCCTTTTGAGGAGTGGCTGGTGGATTTGAACTGCCAGCCTTCTGATTAGCAGTCAAATGCTTTAGATGCTACCAGAGCTCCTACATACATATAAATATCATATTTATATATTGTTGTTAGTTGCTATTGAGTTGACTCCAATTCATGATAACCTTGTGTACAAGACTTAATGCCTAATCTTGTGCCATCTTCATGATTGTTGGTATGTTTGAGTCCATTCTGAGGCTATTGTGTAAGGTTTCTCTCATTTTCACTGTCCTGTACTTTATTATATTTGGTGTCCTTTACTAGTGATTGGTCTTTCCTGATAACATATCCAAAGTAAGGGAGCTGAAATCTCACCATCTTCTTTTTTAAGGAAGATGTATCACAGGTTGTTAATGAATCTTCCTATTATTCTGAAGCCTTATTTTTCTTATAGGCCAGCCTACTAAATCTGTTTAGTATGAAAATTGAATAAATAAAATGAAGTAATGCAAATTTGTTCCATATCTTTATCAATTTTGAACCACAAAATATTCCCCTGTTTGGTTTGAATGACTGCCTCTTGATCTATGAACAGGTTTCCTCATTAACTCAATTAGATTTTCTGAAATTCTCATTTTCTTTTTTTTTTCTCTTTTTCTTTTTATTTTGTTTATTTTCTTATTTTATTGTTATTTGGGTGAAAGTTTACACAGCAAATTCA
>NW_006922801.1:142729-144302 GCF_000298275.1 Orycteropus afer afer
TACCAGTGGTTTGGACTAAATGTTTCCATGAATCTTTGGTTTTCTTCATTCTTCTTTGCTCTGGATGTCCTCCCAGTTCATCCATGTTTTGAGGTGTTTTGTAGATTCTACATTTTTCTTTAAGGTTGCATACTATTCCATTGTGTGTACGTACCATAGTTTGCTTATCCATTTTTCGGTTGATGGACACCTAGGTTGTTTCCATATTTTGGCCTTGTAAATAGTGCTTTGATCAACATGGGTGTGTATATGCCTGTCCTTGTCCTGTCTCTCACTTCTTCAGGATATATACCTAGTAATGGAATGGCTGGGTCAAATGATATTTCTAATTACAAAATTTAAGGAATCACCATACTGCTTTCCACAGTGGTTGTACAATTTTAAAGCCCCACAGCAGTGTATGAGAATCCCTATCTCTCCTTATCCTCATCAGCATTTGTTATTTTATGTCTTGTTGAACTTTTCTACTAGTGCTGGGGCAAGATGGAATCCCATTGTTGTTTTGATTTGTGTCTTTCTGATGGAAAATGATCAATTATTTCCACTAGATTTTTTACTGAGTCTTGGGTTTTCTAGGTATAGGATCATATCATCAGCAAATAAGGATAGTTTCCCTCCTTCCTTACCAATTTGGATGCCCTTGATTTCCCTTTCGTGCTTTATTGCCCTGGCTAGGACTTCCGATACAATGTTTAATAGAAGTAGTGATAGAGAACATTCTTGTCTGGTTCCTGTTCATGCGGGGAATGGTTTCAGTCTCTCTCCACTGAGAATAATGATGCCTGTTAATTTTGTATAGATGCCCTTGATTATGTTGAGGAATGTCCCTTCTATTCTATTTTGCTGAATTTTTTGATCAGGAATGGGTGTTGGATTTTATCAAATGCCTTTTCTGCATGGATTAATATGATCATGTGGTTCTTTTATTTTGTTATATTTATTTGTTGGATGATGTTGATGGTTTTTCTAATGTTGAGCCACCTTGAATACCTGATATGAACCTCACTTGGTCATAATGAACTATTTTCTAGATATGTTGTTGGAGTCTATTGTCTAGGACTTTGTTTAAGATTTTTGCATCTATATTCTTGAGGGATGTTTTCCTTTTGAGTGATGTGTTTGCCTGGTTTTGTTATCAAGGTTATGCTTACCACATAAAATGAACTAGGGTGGGGGGATTTTATCCTTTTCTATGTTTTGGAATATTTTGAGTAACATTGGTGTCAGTTCTTCTCTGAATATTTGATAAAGTAGTCCTGTTCAATTTCTTTTTTTATTATGGATCTGTTCATTTTTTTTCACATCAGTCCGTGGTAAGTGGTGTGTTTCTAGAAATCTGTCCATTTCTTCTATATTTTTAAATTTGTTGGAGCACATTTCTGCATAGTACTTTAGTATCTTTTTTTATTAATTTCAGTTAGTTCTGTCATGATGTCATCTATTTTGTTTCTTATTTATTTGTATTCTCTCCCTTTTCCTTTGCTAAATTTGCCAGTGGTTTGTCAATTTTATTAATCTTTTCAGAAAACCAGTCTTGTTGATTTTTTTCTATTGTCTTTCTATTTTTTTTTTT
>NW_006922801.1:148592-154182 GCF_000298275.1 Orycteropus afer afer
CAGTGACTCTGGTCTTTATTGTGTTTTTGAATTATGTTCTATGTTTTTCTTCCCACTCTATCCATGATCTCCAGTTTTGATCCCTTCCCGAGTGATTGACATTGGTACCTGGGCACCATCTAATTCTTCTGGTCTCAAATTCCAACATGTCCTAGAGCTGATTATCTCCCAGTGTCCTCAATTTTCTTCACTCTTCTTCACTTCAGACAAGAGGAGACCATCAGCCGCATCTTAGATGGCTGCTTGAAAGCTTTTAAGACCCCAGTCACTACTCACTAAAGTAGGTTGTGGAACAAGATTTTTATGTATTATGTTGTGTCAATTGAGTCAGGTGTCCCCCAATACCATAATCCTGAATTGGGGATATCTCTCCAAGGTGTTTGGCTGTATCTGAAGGATAATTCCAAGTCTGTCTTGTGTTGTTTCTGTAATGACTGTTCTCATTTTGTATCACTGGTATCTTTGTAAGATTATCCTCAGCTGAATTTATCATTGGTCTAGACTATATTCCTTTTCACTGACCCCCATATGATCATCTCAGTAGTCTATGCATTTATTTGTAGCCTTGTGTTTGGTGTTAGTGGTAATGCAGTATCGTGGATATACTGGTATTAGCCTGTGACATCTATATCTTATGTGCACACTTCAGTGTCATCCCTTTCTGCAGTATTATCATGCTGGTCACAGACATTTTTCATACATTTTTCTCTCCTGAACCAACTCACTGTGTGGCCCTCAATGTTTTATTTTAATCCATTAAACTGATAAACATTTTTCTGGTATTCTGTGTTTCTGGTCAAGATCAATCTGACATCAGCGAAGATATCTTTTGTTCCTCTTCCTCTTCTGGATCCAGTATGAACTTCTGGCAGTTTCATGTTAATTTAAAGCTGCAGTCATTTTTGAATGTCCTTCAGCAAACTTTGCTAGGATATGATGTTAATGATATCATTTGATATTGTCCACATTAAAAAAAAAATTGCAGTGGAAATATTTTATAAGCACATAATAGCAATAATATTCTTATAAATAGCTAAAATAACAATTTAAAATATGCAGCACAGTTCACTGTAGCAAAGAGATGGAAACAACCTAAATGTCCATTGACAAATGAATGGATAACCAAATTATGGTACATTCACACAGTGGAATACTATGCTACTTTAAAGAACACTGAAGATTATGTGAACCATCTCACAATGTGGATGAATCTGGAGGACTTTATGCTGAGTGAAATAAGTCAATTTCAAAAAGACAAATATTGTTTGAGACAATTAATGTAAAAAGTCAAGGAAGGGTTTGCTTAAGTAATGGAACTCACTTTGTAGGTTGCCGGGGATGGGAGGGAAAAGGAGGGGAATTTTTGGACTAGTTTGGGGCCACACACTGAGTAGTGACTGAGGTCTTGCTATCTAACATGCAATAATGGTGTCCTCTCATCTGAAGCAAACAAGAGTGAAGAAAAGCAATGGTGTTTAGAAACAATCAGCCCTAGGATGTGATAGATCTCAAGATCAGAAGAACTAGATGGTCCCCAGCTACCAAAGGCAACCACTCAAGAAGTGATCAAAACTGGGGGTCCTGGATAGAGTGGGAGGAAAAATGTGGAACAAAATTCAAAAATACAATAATGACCAGAATTACTGGTCAGATGGAGTCTGGTGAGACTATGGCCAAGACTATGGCCCTGGGATACACTATAGACCTAGGATAGGACTCACTCCCAATAGCTGGCTCTCAGCTCAACTGTAGAAAACTTACATGCCGAACAGCCAACCCAGGGAGATGCACCCACAGACTCTATGGAGATACACCCCTTGGAGCAACTGGCCATGGGGTAACAGAGAGGCAGCATTCACGTGGAGGAAAAGCTAGAGTGACAGGAATGCATAAAGAAGATCACAGAGATGGGAATGTCAAAGCGAAGGGAGAGGAAGAGAGTGGGTTAGGGTTGGGGATGGTAATCGGGAAATGAAGCCAAATGTACATGAACTGTTGAATGTACAACAAATTCTGCTCTGTAAATTTGCCCCCAAAGCACAATATAATTAAAAATAAAATAAAATATTAGTTATTTTAATTTTCTCTTACAGTATCAAAAGTGCCCTGATTCAGATGATTACTAATGTGATTTATCATTTCATCCATTGACAGTGATATGCCTTGGTGGGTCTAGTATGAAAATAAGTACAATGTTGATGCATGCCATTTGACATGAAAGGTACACAGTAACCATGCGTAAATTTATGCATTGTCTCTGATAGTTCTTTTAAAAATTTGTTTAACAACATATTCATATGTAAACTGGTCATTGAATAAATGAAAATAAAACTGAACCAGCTATCACCAAATTAATTCCAACTTATGGTGACTCCATGTATGTCAAATAGAACTGTGTTACATAAGGTTTTCAATGGCTGATTTTTCATAAGTAGGTTGCCAGCCCTCTATTTCAAAGTTCCGCTGGTTAGACTCAAATCTCCAGCACTGGGTTAGCAGTTGATTGTGTTAATTACACCACTTGGGGAACCTAGTCATTGAATGTAGCATGTAAATTTTACTTATTTTTTTTCTAATTCTCCTCATCATAGAAGAGAAACAAAAGTCATTGGCCAGTGGAAAATATTTATTATTCAGTCATATATAATTAAGTAGTTGATCCTAGAAAAACATTGAGGCCAACAATGTTATATGATAATAGTGAAATGTCTGCAGTCAATAGTGAATTTTTGTTGTTGTGTTGTTGTTGTTATGTGCCATCGAGTTGGCCCCAACTCATAGTGACCCTTCCTCGGGTTTTCAAGGAAGTGTCACTTCAGAAGTAGATTGCCCAACCTTCCTTCTGAGGAGTGGCTGGTGGGTTTGAACCGCCAGCCTTCTGTTTAGTAGCCAAGTGCCTTAGGCACTATGCTATCAGAGCTCCTTAGTGAATTCTACCATTTACAAATCTTACCTGCATACTCAGTGATCGATCTCTCATACCTTCATAGAAGGCAGAGCTTGTATAACTCTTCATTGACACAAAAGGAAATTGAAATGTAGATTAAAGATTTTGTCAAGGTTAGCTAGTTGGTTAATGAGAGAACAAGAATTTAGCTTAGGTCTTCTTTTTTACCAAATCCATTGGCCATATCTTTACAGCACACAACTTTTCATTGTTCCCTAACAGCTAAATAGAGGAAGTTTTCTAAATTTCTAACACTTAGTTTACAATTCTTGTACTTGTGATTGATGGTTTCATTATACAGGCAGCCATTTTCCATTAAAACACGGATGGATAACAGCTACAATTAAGACTTTTTCTGGTCTCCTGCGATTCCCTAAGTGTCTCCTTTTATTATTAAAGCACAACAATGAAATCTTTTGAGAATATTCTGTCATTGAGATTGACAGGAGAAAAAAAATAATAAAGTCTGGTATTTTTCATACGATTTATCTGATGATGCTATCATTCTATGTAAAAATAAATTAATGAATGGCACAGCTATAGTTATGAAAATCAGTTTTTTGTTTTTTTAAGGTTCTATCCTTCATTTATTCTCCGTCCATCATTGGGAAAATATGATCTGTACCTGTAGGGTCAGTCCAGTCATGGTCCCTGTAACAAATTTTATCATTTACTCAAGAGATTTGTTGTTGTTGTTGTTATTTGCCGTCGAGTCGGCCCCGACTCATAGCGACCCCTCCTTGGGTTTCCGAGGCAGTATCACTACGGAAGTAGGATTGCCCAACCTTCCTTCCGAGGAGTGGCTGGTGGGTTTGAACAGCCAGCCTTCTGGTGAGCAGTCAAGTGCCTTAGCCACTATGCTACCAGAGCTCAGAAATGTTTAATATTCTCAGGCTTTATTTTAAAATATTATATCAAATATCATATCCTTGCTTTTAATTTTCTTTGAATTGTGGGTTGTATGTATGGTTATTAGCTTTCCACTTAACTTGCCTAATCTAGAGCTATTTTTGTGTGTTGTTGTCACAATTTTTGTTTTTTTCCTTTTGGTAATCTTCTTACTTTTTCAGAATCCTTTCATTTTTTGTTACTGTACAGAGGATTATGGTTAAGTTTTATGATTAATAATATTTTATTAGTAAAATAACATGTATACCAACATGGGAAAAAAAAAGCTCACTGCCATGGAGTCAATTCGACTCATTAACAACTCCTCATCGGGTTTCCAAGGCAGTATCTCCACAGAAGTAGATTTTTCAGTCTTCCTTCTGAGGAGTGGCTGGTGGGTTTGAACCACCAGCCTTCTGGTTAGCAGTCAAATGCCTTAGGCACTATGCCACCAGAACTCCCACACCAACATTGATTGTATGAAAATAATGCAAACCATCTTTATGAGGAAGATATTAGTGTAAATGTAAATTTCAATGACAGTAACAGACTTTGTTCATCTTCTGACTTGCTGTCTTTGCTTTTTTAATTGCATTTTTGTGCCAGATATTGCTCTGTATGCTTCACACAAAAGTATATATTTTATTCCCAATAACCCAACAAGGTAAGTACTATTATTTTGAATCTACAGAAAAGAAAAATAGAAGCATAAAAGGTTAAGTAAATCAACAATGTTACATTTCTAATAAACTGCAAAACAGAGATTCAGAGTTTGTTAAAATTTGTTAAAATTTGATCTCAAGGAATAGACTAGGTTTATGGCTTAAACATTACCTCAGAGCAGTAGTTTCAGGGAGTCCTCTGTGATTCAGAGAGTCCAGGCTGATTCTGGAGTGAATGAATTGTTTAATCCCTAGTCTGTATAAATTCTAAATTGATACTAGCTACTTCTCTTCTCTGTGAAGTGTTTTCTATTAATAAGGATCAAAATTAACACCCATTACCATAGACTATAATTGTGCCTACAAGTTCTCCATAGGTCACTCTTCCTTCTGTTCAATCAGAGATTATTAATTAATTTCCTGCTTTGCTTAACTGAAGCTTGAAATTAGTCAAATTTATCTTCTTGTTTTTCTTTTTAATACCAATAAATCTGTATTTATTGAAAGACCTTTCTTTTTAAAAGCATCACTTTACTTTTATCTATACAACAGAAATTAAGCCTAATTAAACTGCTTGATAAACAGATTGAAAGCTAATCTCTGAATGCATTCTTATTCAAATTTAAGCACAAATTATGAATATTTCTCCTTTATTATTCTGTTTAGATAACTTTTAAAATAATCTTATGGGCACAGTCTGTCTTGTATATTAAGTATTATTTGAAACATATTTTCCTCTTTTTGCTTCTCTTCAAGCAAGACTGACTTGAATGATATTTGAAAATGAAAAAATCCACACTGTACATAGAGTATAGTCTCTCTATAGCGTAGCATTGCAATCTATTATTACTCATGTGGCACCTTCATTATCAAACATTATTTTAATGGAGAATATTATGTTCTAGATATTTGACGTTCCCAGTTTTGAGGGTCAATCCCCTATGTTTTTGATAGATCACCTTATAAAGTGTATCCAGAAAATTTTATCTTTCTTTGGTAACTATCAAAAATAATAGCTGGTGTTATCCCATGATGCTATACTGTAATATCTTTATATAATAGCTTAATTATGTTTAATTTATGTTGTATACAT
>NW_006922801.1:154509-160862 GCF_000298275.1 Orycteropus afer afer
AGGTAATATTCTTTATTTTGTGTGCCACTGCACTATTTGTTAAAATTTGATCTCAAGGAATAGACTAAGTTTATGGCTTAAACATTACCTCAGAGCAATAGTTTCAGGGAGTCCTCTGTCCTCTACTAGTCAAGGTTTTCTGGCCTTTCTTTCTTTTTCTTTTCTTTCTTTCTTTCCTTTTTTTTTTTTTTTAAAGAATATGAGTTTTATTCTGCATTTATCACTCATTCTATCTGTCCATTGTCGCCCTGGTCAGAACAGTCAGTGCTGGTGGCTGAGCACCATGTAGTTCTGGTATCAGGATAGATGAGGTCATGGCTCTCGTTGACTTGTTTCTTCTCTGAGCTTTTGATTGCTTTCTTATCCTTTTGCTCCTGGTGAGTGAAAACCAATAGTTGTATTTTAGATGACCACTTACAAGCTTTTAAGACTATAGACGCTAGTCACTATACAATGAAGCAGAAAATGATATCTGATGTAGAAGTATGTTTTGCAAATTAACTGAGAAGTCCTGTCTTCAATGAATGTTTGAGCCTGCACCCATCTATTTTTATTCACATGCACTTAGAGATTCTGCTATCTGTTCACATCTATGTAAACATCTGTTTGCTTATATATTTGTATGCTTGAACTCATCCATGTGTACACAAACACTCATTTTTGGTCTTTGTGGGAGTTGTTATGATCTTATATATGTCAAATTCTTTAGTTTAGACAAACTTTTCTCTTGAGCATTTCTCAGAGACATCATTTACTTTGATTATACTCTGCACACAATACCCAAATTAGGTGTAATTTTTCCCAACACCAAAAATAACAAGTCACTATGATATAAAGCATACTTTCTCCACCACCACCTGTCTGCCTGGTAACCTCCAATGAACATTGGTCTCTTTCTATATATCCTGTGGTAGTTAAGGTTATGTGTCAACTTGGCTGGGCCTGGTTTTGAGTAGCTGGGCAGCTATAATTATCCCCCAAAGTAACATTGGGAATTAACTTCATGGTGAAATTAACTGGAGCAGCTGAGTGGCTGCTTTAGGGTGTGGTCTGCTTCCAGTATATAACAAGTGACTTTGAGGAAGGTCTCCAGCTTTTGGCATGCTTGAACTCTGAATGTAGCCAAGTCTTCATTTAGCGGCCTAACAAACTGTTTGCCAGTCTTGGAACTATGATGGATTTGAATCATTGGCCTACCATGTAGTTTGGTAATAGTGGAACTGTGCTCTTTTAGTTGTCTACCTTGGGTTTGCGAGCCTCAGCAGCCAGCAGCTGCCTGAGAGGAGAAAGCCCCAGCTTCAGTGGGCTGGGAGCCAGAGGCAGAGCTAAAGCCCAAGGTTGGGGGCCTTTCACCCAGGCCCTAGAGCCTGGAAGTTTGAACTCAGACTTCTAGCCTCCAAAATTGTAAGAGAATAAATCTCTGTTGTTAAAGCCATCCCACCTGTGGTATTTCTGTTAGAGCAGCATGAACTAACCAAAACATATCCTTCTCTACTTTCTTATGAAAGAGGAATTATTCAATATTTACCCATATATTAGTGATTCATTTCACTTAAATTTATGCCCTCCATTGATGTTAAGATATGTTCTGGTTACTCATATTTTTTTAATTTTTTTTTTTGGGGGGGGAGTGTGTGGTTGCCTATCTGGTAGTGTAGGGACTAAGGCACTTGAATGCTAACCAGAAGGCTGACGGTTCAAATCCACCAGCCACCCCATGGAAGGAAGGTTGGGCAATTTACTTCTGTAGTGATATCAACTCAGAAACCCAAGGAGGTATTGCTATGAGTCGGGTCTGACTCGATGGCACATAACAACAAATATATATTTGTTGTTATGTGAAGGATTCTATCAGCAAAATATTGAACAATGCCGTAAGCTTCAATGAAGATGGAAGGAATACACAAAGTCACTGTATCTAAAAGAATTGGTCAATGTTTCTCTGCTTCAGGAGATAGCATATGATCAGGAACCAGTGGTACGAAAGGAAGAAGTCCAAGCTGCCCTGAAGGAATTGGCAAAAAACAACATGGCTCCAGCAATCAACAGAATATTCATTGAGATGTTTCAACAAATGAGTGCAATGCTGCAAACATTTATTCATTTATGCTAAGAGACTTGGAAAACCTGAAATACCTTTCCAACTAAGAGGAGGAGATCGATATCTCTATCCATTCCTAAGAAAGATGATCTGACAGAATGTGGAAATTTTGGATCAATACCATTAACATCATACACAAGTTAAATTTTGCAAAGATAATTGAAAAACAGTTATGGCAAGATATTGACAGAGAACTGCCAGAAATTCAAGCTGGATCAGAAAAGGGTGTGGAGTGACATAATTTCTGATGTCAGATGGATCTTGGTTGAAAGCCAAGAATAGCAGAAAGATGTTTTCCTCTGATTTGCTGACTATGCAAAGGCATTCAATAGTGTGGATCATAACAAATATGGATACCATTGCGAATAGTAGGAATTCCTAAACACTTAATTGTTTTAATAATGAGCCTGTGCATAGACCAAGAGGCAGATGGTTGAATAGAACAAGGGGATACTTAATTGTTTAAAATCAGGAATGGTGTGCATAAGGTAGTATCCTTTCCCCATACTTATTTTGTCTGTATGCTGAGTGAATAATCTGAGAAGCTAGAGTAAATGGGAAGAAAGTGGCATCAGGATTGGATGAAGGCTTATTATCAAGCTGCAATATGCAGATGACACAACCTGGCTTACTAAATATGAAGATGACTTGAAGCACTTACTGAGGTGCTGAAAACTACAGCTTTCAATATGGATTACACCTCAACACAAAGAAAGCAAAAATCCTTACCATTAGACCAATAAGCAGCATCACGATAAACAGAGAAAAGATTGAAGTTGTTGAGGGTTTTATTTTACTTGAATACACAATCAACGTCCATGGAAGCAGCAGTCAAGAAATCAGTATATTGCACTGAGCAAATCTGCTGTAGAAAACTTCTTTAAAATGTTAAAAAGCAAAGATGTCACTTTGAAGGTTAAGGGGCACCTGACCCAAGCCATGGTATCTTCAGTAGTCTCATATACATGTGAAAGTTGGAAGATGAATAAGGAAGTCTCAAAAAGAGTGAATGCCCTTAAACTGTGGTGTTAGCAAAGAATCTTGAAAATACCATGAACTGCAAGAAGAAAAAAAAATCTGCCTTGAAAGAAGTGTAGCCAGAATGCTCCTTGGAAGCAAGAATTGCCAGAATTTGTCTCTTGTACTTTGGCCATATCAGACAGTGTTTCATTGCTATTCATAAGCAGCAGTCAAGACATTAAAAGACGTATTAGATTGGGCAAATCTATTGCAAAAGACTTATTTTAAACACTGAAGAGTAAAGATATATCCCTGAAGACTAAAAAG
Source organism: Orycteropus afer afer (assembly GCF_000298275.1). Lineage (NCBI taxonomy): Eukaryota > Metazoa > Chordata > Mammalia > Tubulidentata > Orycteropodidae > Orycteropus > Orycteropus afer. The sequence goes on from NW_006922801.1 coordinate 157,898, forward strand.
CTCCTAATCCAAGCCATGGCATTTTCAATCATTCCATATGCATGCAAGTTCAATGATAAGAAAGACAAAAGAAGAGTAGATGTTTTTGAATTGCGGTATTGTTAAACAGTGCTGAAAATACCATGGACTGCCAAAAGAACTAACAAATCCATCCTGGAAGATATGGCCAGACCTTTTCTCAGTTACTTTGGTCATGTTGTCAGAAGGGACTACTCTCTGGAGAAGGCTGTCATACTTGGTAAAATAGAAGGTCAACAAAAGAGAGGAAGGACCTCAACAAGATAGATTGACACTGTGGCTGCAGCGATGGGCTCAAGTATAGTAGGGATTGTGAGACTGGCACAGAACTGGGCAGTGTTTAGTTGTGTTGTACATATGGTCACTATGAGTCGGAGGAGACTCAATAGCACATAAAAATAACAACAACAATTTTGACCATATTGTCAGGAAAGGCTGGTCCCTAGAGAAGGGAATCATATTTTGTAAAGTAGATGCTGTGACTCTCAGCAAGATGGATGGCCTGAAGCCTAGCAGATATTGTTTGGATGGTATAGGACCTGCTAGAATATCATTCTGTTGTACATAGGGTCACTATGAGTCTGAGCCAACTTTGTGTGTGTGTGTGTGTGTGTGGATCTCTGGTTAGTTTCTGCCTGTAGATATCCTTCCTCTTAAAATATTCCAAATTATAAGAGCATGTCTAGTTTGAAATGGCGTCTAGAGAAAGAAACTTCACTGACCTGCTTTGGTGTTTAACCTTGTAAACACCTTTCTTTCTTTCTTTTTTTTTTTCTTAATTATTATTTGGATGAAAATTCACAGAGCAAATCCACTCTCCATACAGCAGTTTGCATATACTTTGTCTTATGACATTGACTACAATTTACCAGAAAGCAACAACTCCCCTCCCACTTCCTCCCGATAGTTACCTCTTCCCTGTTTTCCATCCCTTCATGCACTCCTGATGGCTGAGCCATCTCCCTGTGTATAAAAAGCCCTTCTTTCTCTCATGATTCTTCTCTTCAAGGAGTGCATCTACCTCAGGTAAAGTTTCAACTCATATGCCTGTCTTTTGTTTGGCTGGAAGCCATAGGTGTGGGTTCAATTCCAGACCTGAAGGGCAGCCAGGGGCCATAGTCTCAGTGGTTCCACCAGGCTCAATCAGACCAGCAAAACCGGTCCCCCCCCCATTTTTTTTCCCCAAGTGATTTTTAGTTTTGTTCCACATTGTTCTCTCTCCTTATCCAGCGTCGTCTCCTGTTAGAACCTCCTATGAGTTGTTGACAGTGGCAGCTGGGTACCATCTAGCTTTCATGGTCTCATAATCATATAGGCTGTGGATCGCATGGTGTACTAGTTGCTAGAACTAATTGTTTCCATGAATCTTGGGTTTTCTTCATTCTTCTTTGCTCTGGATGAAGAGAGATCCATAGTTGCTTCTATATGGCTGCTGGCAACCTTTTAAGATCCTAGTCACTACTCGCAAAAGTAGGAGGTGGAACAATGTTTTGTGCAATATGTTATGCCAATTGAGCTTGATGTTCCCTGCGACTATGGTCCTGAGCCCACAGGTTCAACTACTCGCTCCCTCTGGGTAGCTCGCTGTAACCAAGAAGTGACTACAAACTTGTCCCTTGTCAGCTCTACTATACACCTGGAAATTCTTAAAGATCATACAAATACACTTATAGGACAATTATCTGCCAACCATATACATGGCTTTGGGTACACTCTCCATTTCATAGACATACCTAATAGTTCAGCCTGTCTACCCATCTATCCACCCATATACCCATATTTGCATTCACTGACAATGCAGTACTGTAAGTGCGAAAGGGTCCATCTTTGTTGTCTGTACCTCCCATGTACTTCTCTACGTCTTCCTCTTCCTCAAAGCCAACATGTTGATAACTCACATTTGGTACATTTCCCTTCTCTTAACCCAAATCAATACTTATCTCTACCTATCTCACAGTGTTCCCTCCCCTCCCCTTCCACCTCTTGTAACCCACAAAGGAAATTTCCTTCCATGGATAAACTTTTCCTTGACTTTTAGAATAATGGACTAATACAATATGTCCTTCAGTGATTGACTTATTTCATTCAGCATAGTGTCCTCCAAGTTCATCCACATTATGTGGTGTTTTACAGATTCTACATTATTCTTTAGAATTGCATAGTATTCCATTGTGTGTATATAGCATAGTTTGGTAATCCATTCCTCAGTTGATGGAAACCTAGGTTGTTTTCATCTTTTGGATATTGTAAATGTTGCTGTGATAAGCATGGGAATACATGTCTGTTCTTGTCATGACTCTCACTTGTTTAGGACATATACCTAGTAATGGAATGGCTGGGTCAAATGATATTTCTAATTCCAACTTTTTAAAGAATCACAATACTATTTTCCACAGTGGTTGTACCATTTTACAGTCCCACCAGCAGTATATGAGAGTCCCAAACTCTCCTCATCCTTGCATGCATTTATTATTTTGTGTCTCATTGAACTTTGCTACTACTACTGGATCAAGATGTTATCACATTGTTGTTTTGATTTACATCTCTCTAATGGCTAATGATCATGAGCATTTCTTCATATGTTTGTTGGCCTCCTGAATATCTTCCTTTGTGAAGTGTCTATTCATGTCTTCTGCCCAATTTTAATTGGATTATTTGTCTTTTTTTATTGAGGTGTTAGAGTTTTCTGTAAGTTCAGGAGATAAGTCCCTTGTCAGATATGACACTGCCAAATATTTTTCTCCAATCTATAGATTCTCTTTTGACCCTTTTGTAGAAGTTTTTGAAAGCACATAAAAATTTAATTTTTAGAAGGTCCCATTCATCTAGTTTCTCTTCTGCTGTTTGTGCATTTTGGGTTATGGTTGATAGCCTATTTATACCATGTATTAGGGCCCCTACATTTTCCCCTAGTTTTTCCTTGAGGAACTCTATAATTTTAGGCTTC
>NW_006922801.1:187618-188951 GCF_000298275.1 Orycteropus afer afer
TTTTTTATTTCTTCTCTTAGTCTTTCTTAAGCGGGGTGTTGTTCAGTCTCTATTTCTTTGCTCTTTTTCATAGATTTTCCTATTTTTTTTATTTCTAAGTTGATAGCATTATGATTTGAGCAGATGTTTTGCAGTACTTCAGTGTTTTTAAGTTGATTAAGGCTTGCTTTGTAGCCTAACATATGGTCTATTATGAAGAATGTTCCATGTGCACTGGAAAATAATGTATATTGTACTGTTGTTGGATGAAATGCTCTGTAGATGTCTATGAGGTCAAGTTGGTGGATTGTACTTTTTAGCTCTTCTACATCTTTGTTGAGTTTCTTTCCAGTTGTTTTATCTTATCTTTCATTGAAAGTGGTGTAGTAAAGTCTCCTTCTGTGACTAGGGAATCATCTATTTTCCTTATCAATTTTGTTAAAGCCTGATTTATTTGTTTTGGGGCTCTTTCATTGGGCGCATAGATGTTTATTATCATTATATCTTCTTGTTCAATTGTTACTTTGATCATTATATAATGTCCTTTCTTGTCTCTTGTTGTAGTTTTTGTCTTAAAGTCAGTTTGATCAGAAATTAGTAATGCCACTCCTCCTCTTTTTTTTTTTGCTTGATATATCTTTTTTCCAATCTCTGATTTTCAGTCTGTTTTGTCTTGTCTCTATGGTATGTCTCTTGTAGACAGCATATTGATAGGTTATGTTTTCTTGTCCTGTCTGAAACTCTCCATCTCTTGAGTGTTGCATTTAATCCATTAATCTTCAGTGTAATTAGTGACAAATATTAATTTGTTGCTGGCCTTTTGTTATGTGTTTTTTCATGGTATTCCTGGTTTCTTTGTTCCTTATAATTTTCTGTTTTGAGCTCATTATGTGTACGAATTATGTTATTATTTCCTTTGCTGGTATTTTTTTTTGTATTTGGTAAATATTTGTGTTTGTCCTCTTTTTTACTGTGATGTGAAAATTTATAATTTTCCTTTGAGGTTACCTTGTGGTTTATCATTTTCTCCTTGAGTTTAGAACAGTCTATTCTATCTTGCAAATCTCTTGACTTCCTCACTATTTAGAAGTTCTGTAGCTATACTGTTTTTCCCTCTTTTTGGTTTGTAGTTGTCCTCATTTGCCAGTTGATGTCTCTGGTTCCCTGTTTACAATCTTGTAAGTTACTTTGGATACTTCTATAGCTGTGTATGGATTTCTGGTTTATATCATCTTGTGTATTAATGCATTGTCAGTTGTTGTTTGCTATTATTAGTTCTCTGTACAAAGGATTTCCTTTATTACCTTTTGTAAAGTTTGTCTGATTATAACAAATTCTGCTTATCTGAAAATCT
>NW_006922801.1:190127-197554 GCF_000298275.1 Orycteropus afer afer
TGCTTCTTTGTGTGGGCTGTGATGGTGTGTGGCCCCTGAGGCATTGTGATGTTGTTGTGTTTAAATCTCTGTTAACTGTTCATGAAGAGCAGTAAGGGTGAATTGGGCTCTTCTCTGTGGTCATTAGTCATTGGCCAGTTGTTGGTTAAGAAAGTGGTGGTTGTCATATATATCCTATGGAGTGGATCATGGGTTTAAACCAAACTGAGAACCTATGCATCATGCTATCATGGTTAATTTCCTCACTTTATGAATAAAAATACAGAGTTTCATATAACTTGTTTCTTTCCAAAGTCTTCATATTTTGGTTCATTGTCAGAACCAAAAGAAAATCACAGGTTCTTAATTCCTAGATGAGAGCTCAAGCCTATATTTTACCAAGTATTAAAGTTTCTGCCAAAGTTAAAAATAAATATATATGAATATAGAGGAATATCTTCTGAATATTTGACAATAAAGATCCACTATAATGCTTAAATGTCAGTGAGGGCTCTTTGTTTGAAGTTGCTAAGGGATACTACTCAGCTAAGATTATTATTGTCCATATTCATTATATTAAAAATGCAGGAGATAAAAATGAATATAAAAATGAGCATCCGGGAAGATAATAAAAAAGGTTAGACAGCAGACAATAAATCAGTGCTTCATTGAAAATCTGACACATTTTCATAAACAAACTCACTGCCATGGATCTGCTTGGATCTGACTCATAGTGACCCCTCCTTGGGTTTCCCAGGCAGTATCACTATGGAAGTAGATTGCCTCACCTTCCCTCCAAGGAGTGGCTGGTGGCTTTGACTACCAGCCTTCTGGTTAGTAGTCAAATGTCCTAGGCACTACCCCACCAGAGCTCCCAAGTACTAAAAAATATCATGTTAACGATTAAAAGGCATGGTGTAACCAATACATAACAAAAGAGTTAAAGAGATTTAAATGTGTGGAAGCACTTAAAATATAGGATGTAACTTTTAGAGTTAATAGCTATTTTTAATTATCATGACTCTAGAAGCAGGGAAAATGAAGAAGACATAGAAGACAACCATAACATACTGAAACAGGTAGTCTTTCTGGCAGACTTCCAATGACACATCATTTTTTCCTCTCAAAACAATGGTATCAACACATATAGCACCACACTTAGTGCTGAGAACAAGAGAATTTTCTGAAATGCAATAGTTTGGACAGAGAAATATTGTCAAAGCAGGGGAATATAATCAGTGTGTAGTGGAAATGTTGGCCAAAAATGGTGGACCTTAATTTAAACTTAGAAAACTAATATGTAACAAGTAATTCTTTGGAAAATAAATCATTTTAGAAAATACATTGACATTATATTTTTTCATTTAAACTTTCCTGAATGTGATTATTATTATTTTTTTTTGTCCCTAACCCAACAAGCCCATTGCTGCTGAGTCGATTCTGACTTATAGTTACCCTATACGACAGAGTAGAAATACCCCTTAGAGGTTCCAAGTCTGTAAATCTTTACCAAGGCAGACTGCTACATCTTTCTCCCTCAGAGAGGCTGGTGGATTCTAATTGCCAACCTTCTGGTATAGCAACCAAGTACTTAATTACTGTGCCAATCAATCTCCTTATTGTCATTATAGAAGTATATTATTATTATTATTTCAAATAATATTTATATTCTGACATTCTATATGAGTGTGATGAAAGACAATATGTTTGGAAGCTAGGTTTTAGAGTGAACAGATACAGAAATGACTTTCTAAGTACCTTTAAAAAACAAGAAGAAGCAGGGTAGATTGTACATATATAATTGAAGTCACTAGGTAGAACAAAAGATTAAGTATTGAGCAACTTAATGAAAGGTTGTTGGTTCAAACTCACCTAGAAACATCTCACAAGAAAGACCTGGAGATCTGCTTCCAAATGGTCACAGCCGTGAAAATCTTATGGAGGTTGTAAAGCAAGATGGCAGCTTAGTCAGACATACCATGTCATTCACTTAGAGCAAAGACATGAGAAACCACATGAAACAGGTACAGGTGACAGTCTTGTAATCCCAAACTGCAAACAAAAGGATGAAGACTTTGACCAAACACTGAATGGAAGGAAAAACTAGATGAAAATAATGACCAAGCTGAAATAAAACTATTAGTGCCAGCTTGGAATAGCATAGCCATCTTGAGACAAAGCAAGCAGTGTTTCCAGGTGAGGAGCATAGGAAGGCAAATTCAAAGAATCTCCAATAGGAGACAGAGATACAGTGTAGACAAATCTAGAGTGAAGCAAAGTGAACAGAACATGAAGCAAATCTAAGGATAGAAAGAACAGGAAGGTATGAAAGAGATGCAAGAATTCAAGCAAACACAGAGCAGGAAGGCAGTCAGAAAATAGGGATAGACTACTTACCAGCATTGGTCTTGGTCACTTGGGTTGAAGATAATCAATGAGGGGAGTATCTGTGGAGTGACAGTTGGAGATACTAATACTAGACTCCAGATAGCCTCCATACCTGCTTTCATTGAGTCAGGACAGGGCTCTGATTGCCAACTAAATTTGACAAGGAGTGCCCTAGTGACCACACCAGTGATCAGAAAATGCAGAAATGTGCTTCCTCCCTCCCTCTTGTACTTCTGGTGACCAGAGGTGTGGCCTTACCCACCCTTACTCACTCAGCAACAGATGGTGGTTCCTCTGCTGCCTTTCACCACTTTCTTCCATGGTGATGAGCAGCAGTGGATCATACATCATATGCCCCCTTGCTGTCCCTGCAATTGGAGATGCACCTTTGTTCTGCTCATACCATGCTCCCATAAAGGCCAGGTGTACATGCTATAGAGGTTTGCACATTGCATGTCCCACTCCTGCTGTCCCTGTGATTGGCCTTGTGTGTTCTCACTTGCCACCATCCACTCCCACAGCAGCAAAAGACATGCACTCCCGTGGATCATGTGGTACATATGTTATCACTCCTGCTGCTGATTGGTGGTGCATGTTCCCACCAGATACCTCCCTACAGCTCTAACAACTAGGAGCACACCTTTTGCACTGCTGGACTGATGTAAAGCAGTGCACTTCCATTTGCTCAGCAATCTGTGACAAGCTGCTACACCACCAGCCAGTGACTGGAGGTTTACCTCCATCTCACACACCCTTCTGCACTGCCTTACTCTCCCAGGAACTGGTGGTGCACACTCTCGTGTCACCCATTTAGCAAACAACTGGTATAACAAGCCATTTCCCCGATCCCTCCAGTCCCAGCCACCACTGGTGTGAATTCTCATCCTGTCAATCCAGTGACCAATGACTCATAAACTCTCATCCAAACTACCTTGAAACCAGTGAAAAACATCTACAACCACCATAACCCAGCAACTGACAAGAATACACCTTGCACTTAAGCTCAGTAAACAGCCTGCCAGGCACATGACCTCACAAGCAACACCCATCAAATCCTAATAGATCTGCCATTTGTACCTCTGCCTAAAACCAGCAAGAATTCCTAGTGCTTTCATTCAACATCTACCTGGCTGTAACATTCCACATATAATATCCAGACAGTTCTGACAATTCATGTTCAAATGAATTGAAATCCCTTGATCTCCCACCATCTACTTAGATGCTGATTAATGCATGTGTAAAGGGCCTATCCCATCCATATTGTACTATCCCATTCATTTTGGAAGCATTCTTTCATAGCAGCTATGGAGGCATGCTGCCCTGACCTATGGAGGATATACTGCCAGTACCAACAACAGAAGAACCTCCATGTTCTCACAGATCTGTGGATGGACCCTGAACAACAATAATTTTCATTCAGTATCAATGAATGAACCTACTCTCCCACTCAACCTTAATGTTTCAGAGACAACAGGAAATACTTAATCATATGAAGACACAGGATAAGATGACTGTAACAAGTGAGAAGAGAAAGGGGGAGAAAATAAACCTGACAAGAGATGGTAATAGAACTAACTGATAAGGAACTCAAAAGATTAATATATAGGGTCCTGAAAGAGATCAAGGAAAATGCAGACAACAAAGACAAAACTCTAGAAGAATTCAGGAAAAAATTATAAGGACAAAAATGGCAAAATAAACAGCCAATTACAAACCACACAAAAACAACAACAAGAAATCTAGAAGATAAACATTTATTTTGGTATGTGTGTGTATATTGTTGTTGTTGTGTGCTGTTGAGTTGGACCAACTCATAGCAACCCCTCCTTGGGTTACTGAATATATATATATAGTTCTGGTTACCTAGTACTGTATGACAGGAAATATACCACAAATGGCATGGCCTTAACAAACAGGAATTTATTCTCTTACAGTTTAGGAGGCTGGAAGTCCGAGTTCAAAGGTCTTGGCACTAGGGCTGGGTGAAAGCCCCTCAACCTTGGGGTTAAGCTCTGTCTCCAGCCCTTGGTCCACTGAAGCTAGAGGCTTTTCTTCACTCAGCTGCTGGCTGCTGAGGCTGCCAAGCCCAAGGTTGACAAGTAAAAAGGCACAGTCCCAATGTTACCAAACCACATGGCAGGCCATTAACTCAAGTCCACTTTAAGTCCCAAGGTCAGCAGAGCATGGCAGGCTGCTGAACAATGACACAGCTACATGCAGGGTCCAAGCATGCCATAAGCTAGAGACCATTCCCCAAGGCTTCTGCTTAAGTACAGGTAGCAGCCCACATTCCCCAAGGCAGCTATGTAGCTCCTCACAGTAGATTCCACCACGGAGTTGATTAGTAGTCTCATCATGGGGAATACTACATCCAGCTGTCCAGCCATTCAACCAGGCCCAGCCAAGTTGACACACAAACTGAAATACCACATATATATATATGTGGTAGCATAGTGCCTAAGGCACTTGACTGCTAACCAGAAGGCTGGCAGTTCAAACCCACCAGCCACTCCTCGGAAGGAAGGTTGGGCAATCCTACTTCCGTAGTGATACTGCCTCGGAAACCCAAGGAGGGTTCGCTATGAGTCGGGGCCGACTCGATGGCAAATAACAACAACATATATAACAGAATGAAACACTGCAAGGTCCTGCACCCGCCTCACAATCCTTGTTATATCTGAGCCTATTGAAGTGGCCTTTCTGCCAATCTATCTCATTGAGTTGTTGTTGTTACGAGCCGTCGAGTCGGACCGACTCATAGCGACACCTCCTTGGGTTTCCGAGGCAGTATCACTACAGAAGTAGATTGCCCCATCTTCCTTCTGATGAGTGGCTGGTGGATTTGAACCGCCAGCCTTCTGGTTAGCAGTGAAGTGCCTTAGGCACTACGCCAGCACTGTGTGGCATTGGTGGTATAGTGGTGAACATAGCTGCCTTCCAAGCAGTTGACCCAGGTTCGATTCCTGGCCAACGCAATGGACTGATCTCATTAAGGACCTTCCCAATTTTGCTGATATTCCACTTTACCAAACATGATATTCTTTTGCAGGGAATGGTTCTTTCTGACAACATGACCAAAGTAGGTGATATTCACTATTTCAAGGAGCATTCTGGCTGCACTTCCTCCAGGACAGATTTGCTAGTTCTTGCAGTCCACGGTACTTTCAGTGTTCTTGGCCAACACCACCACTAAAAAAGTATCAATTCATTTGCAGTCTTCCCTATTCATTGCCAGCTTTCATGTGCAGATGAAGCTATTGAAAATACCATTGCTTGAGCAAGGCACATATAACCTACATGAATCTATCTATCTATCTATCTATCTATCTATCTATCTATCTATCATTTCTATCTCTATATCTATCTCTATTTCTATGTTTATATCCACTTATATGAACAGAAAAAAATACCTCAAGGGAGGGATATAGAAGTAGAATCCAATGTATGGAAGAAAGACTTAATAAAATAGAGGAGAAATCCCTTGGTAATAATCTGTTTGGAGAACAGTCAGATTAAAAAAAAAAATAAATAATAATAATGAAGAAAAACTAAGAGTTATACAGGGTATTTTCAAGAGGAAGAAATTATACAGCTTTGATTCCTGGAAGAGGAGGACAGAAAAATAGCACAGAGAGAATTTTTGAAGATTTATTGACAGAAAACTTCTCTAATACCACGAAAGAAGAGAAGTGTGCCATTCAGAAAAACTTAGCTAACCAAATACAGGTTAGACTCCAAATGAAAGCCATCAAGAGATAACATAATAAAATTTTCCAAAGACAATATATATATATATATATATATATATATATAAATTGTCCTTCAAGTATAATGATGAAGCTAGGGCATTCTCAGATAAACAGAAATTAAGGGAATGTGTAAAAACCAGATCAATCTTACAAGATAAAAGGAGTTCTTCAGATAGAGAATAAATGATGTAAGTTAACAACCTGAGATCTAGGCAAACAACAGTATCATCAAGATGCTAATTCAGAAAAAGAATACTCAAAGTGAAAAATATCCTTCAGAACTGAAAACAGTAAAAAATCAACAAAACTCAGTAAATGAACATTTGACAACAATGAAGGATACAAAAAATTGTATAAACAAAGAAGGACTAAACAAAATTAAGCAGAACAAAGAAATTCTTAACACCACCCACAAAAAAAATGCATAACAAGAAGGTAGAAACAAATTCATACCTACTAATAATGACAATAAATGATAATAGTTTAAAGGTACCATTCAAGAGACAAAGAATGGCAGGATTGACATAAAAAACAACAAAATTAAACATCCATCAGTATGTGTCTTATGAAAGACTCACTTCAAATACAAAGACATAAATAGATTCAAAATCAAAAGAAGGAAATATATATCAAGGAAACAGTACTCAAATGAGCACATAAGTGGCATTAATAATTTTGAATAAAAAATATTTTAAGTCAATTCCCTTATAAGAAACAATGAAGGGTATTATGTGATAATTAAAAGGTCAATTTGTCTAGAGGACATAAGCAAAATAAATATTTACACTCCTAAAGGGAGAGCTTCAAAATACATAAAACAAATGGTGTTGAGAACAGAAATAGGTACATCTATAACAAGAGCAGGGCACTTTAACACACCACATTCAATGATAGACAAAACAACTAGAAAGCAACTGAAAAAGACACCAATCAAAACACACTGCCATCCAGTTAATTCCAACTCATAGCAATCCCCACAATCCCCAGTAAGTTTCCATGCCTGTAAATCTTTAAGGAAGTAGAATGCCTCATCTGCACCCCCATGGAGCAGCTGATTGTTTTGAACCACTGATCTTCTACTTAGCAGACAACTGCTGCCTCACTCCCACTGTCATTGACTTGATTCAGACTCTTTTGACTCTTTTGAAGAAATCTTTGGAAGAACATAAAAATTTAATCTTTAGAAGGTCCCAATCATCTGTTTTCTCTTCTGCTGTTTGTGCATTTTGAGTTATGCTTGATAGTCTATTTGTGCCATATATTACGGCCCTTAAATTTGCCCCTAGATTTTCCTTGAGGAACTCTATACTT
>NW_006922801.1:198693-199806 GCF_000298275.1 Orycteropus afer afer
TTTTTATCAGGAATGGGTGTTGGATTTCATCAAATGCCTTTTCTGCATCAATTGATATGATCATGTGATTCTTCTCCTTTGTTTTATTAATGTGGTGGATGATGTTGAGTGTTTTTTCTAATATTGAACCATCCCTGCATACCTGAAATGAACACCACTTGGTCATGATGAATGATTTTTTTGATATGTTATTGCAGTCTATTAGCTAGGATTTTGTTGAAGATTTTTTGCATCTATATTCATGAGGGATATTGGTCTGTAGTTTTCCTTTTGAGTGATGTTTTTGCCTGCTTTTGGTGTCAAGGTTATGCTTGCTTCATAAAATGAGTTAGGGAGGATTTCATCCTTTTCTATGTTTTGCAACAGTTTGAGTAGGATTGGTATCAGTTCTTCCCTGACTGTTTTGTACAATGCTCTGGTAAAATCATCTGGTCCAGGACTTTTTTTAGTTGGTAATTTTTGTTGATCTATTCAATTTCTTCTTTTGTGATGGGCCTGTTCAAATTTTCCACATCAAAACTGTGTTACTTTAGGTAAGTGGTGTGTTTCTAGAAATTTGTCCTTTTGTTTGAGTACAAGTCTTCACAGTATACTGATATTATCCTTTTTATTTCAGATGATTCTGTTGTGATGGCACCCATTTTGTTTCTTATTCATGTTATTTGTATTCTCTCCCTCTTTTCCTTTTTTAAATTGCCATCGGTTTGTCAATTTTATTGATCTTTTCAAAAAAACAACTTCAGGTCTTGTTGATTTTTTCTATAGCCCTTCTACTTTCTGTTTCAGTGATTTCTGCTCGAATCTTGATTATTTCCTTTCTTCTGATGACTGTATGCTCTCTTGCTGTTCTTTCTCTAATTGTTGGAGATGTTGGTTTAAAGTGTTGATTTTGGCTCTTTCTTCTTTTTTGATATGTCCATTTATTGTCATAAATTGGCCTCTGATCACTGCTTTTGCTGTGTCCCAAATATTTTGATATGTTGTGTTTTCATTCTTGTTTGATTCAAGGAATTTTCAAATTTCAATTTTGATTTCTTCTCTTACTCAGTCTTTCTCAAGGAGAGTGTTGTTCAGTATCCATGTGTTTACTCTTTTCCTGTTGATCTTCCTATT
>NW_006922801.1:200235-200796 GCF_000298275.1 Orycteropus afer afer
TCTATTTTTGTCTTTATCTCTAAGGTGTGTCTCTTGTAGGCAGCATAGTGATGGGTTTTGTTTTCCTATCCAATCTGCAACTCTCAGTCTCTTGAGTGGTGCATTTAATCCATTAACGTTCTGGTAATTATTGATAAGTTTGAATTTGTTGCTGTCATTTTGTTATGTGTTTTTTCATGCTGTCCCTGTTTTCTTTGTTTCATATTATTTTCTGTACTGAGCTCATTATGTTTATGAGTCGTGTTATCATTTCCTTTGTAGCTGTTGTTTTAGTATATGCTGGATATTTGTGCTTGTCCTCTTTTCTTATTGTGATGTGAAGGTTTATCATTTTTATTTGAGGTTACCCTATGATTTATAATTTTCTCCTCGAGTTTAGAACAGTCCATTCTATCTTGAAACTCTCTTAACTTCCTCACCATTTAGAAGTTCTGTGACTATACTGTCTTTTCCCTCTTTTTGTTTGTAGTTGTCCTTACTTGCCACTTAATGTCTCTTGTTCCCTGTTTACAATCTTGTAAGCTCATTTTACTTTGGATATGTCCATAGCTGTGGTTTCTG
>NW_006922801.1:201644-202275 GCF_000298275.1 Orycteropus afer afer
AATCTCATTAATTTTGTCTTCCATCACATCAATTCTACTCCTTTGCCCTTCCAATGTGTTATCTATTTCTGAAAATTTAGTATCAATGTTCTGGATTTCTGTCTGTAGATTTAGAATCATTTCTAATTTTTCATTTATTTTGTCATTTTGTTCTTGTGTTTTCTTTCAAAATTCTTCTAGGGTTTTTTCTGTGCTTTCTTTGGTCTGTCTCCCAATCCTTTGAAGATACCTAAACATAATTCTTTTGAATTCCTTATCAGAGAGTTCCAATTCTGCTTCTTCCTCAAGAATGTGTTCTAGGTCTGTGTCCTGCTCCCTTGTGTCTAACACTTTATCCTGCTTCTTTATGTGAACTGTGATGGTCTGTTGTCTCCGAGGCATCATGGCATTGTTGTATTTAGATATCTGTTAACTGTTTGTGAAGATAAGCCAAGGGTGATTCATGCTTTTCTTGGTAGTTTTTTATCATTGGCCCATTGGTAGAGAATCAGGTAGTGGCTCTCACTCTGTAAGTGAAGTTGCAGGAGGTGTGGGTGTAGTCGTGTCTTATGGGGACTGTTGTCTCCCACTCAATTAGGCACAAATTACAATTGAATAACCATCAGAAAGCTAAAAACCCATGGACAAAAAA
>NW_006922802.1:0-543 GCF_000298275.1 Orycteropus afer afer
TGACTGCAATGGAACTCCCTCCCAGAAGAGCTGTTCCTTTGAAAAGTTAGTTTCTCGTGCATCCTGACAAAGGAGCTCTCTTTGAGTCCTATCTTAACTCATCTCAGATTTTCCCTGGTTCTCACAGAAAACAAATGGGTAGTGCTGACTTGTGGCCCAGGGAGTAATGTATATCATGGGGGCAGACAGTGAAAAACAATGACCACATCCCTGTCACTGAGCCAAAAGAGTGCCTATTAGGTTCCCTGGAGATGCACAGGTGTGAGCTGATTTGCAACAAATAAGAACATCAAAGTTGTAACAAACAAAGTACAGCTTTCAACAAGGCCGCAAATCATAAATCTCTCGATAGCCCAAAGTGACCTCTGAAGCCCATGCTTGCACTAGTAATAATTAAAGAGCTTCAGGGCTTTTAAACACAAGAAAAATGTCACTTTACTCCTTGGCCCCAGCAAGTAACACAGAGGGACAGAGTATTTAGACTGTGTGCTTGTGACCATAGTTGAAAGGGACATCAAGGACAATTGGCATAACATACACAAC
>NW_006922802.1:1626-11076 GCF_000298275.1 Orycteropus afer afer
AATGGGGAACTGAGAATTCACATGCATTTGACCTAAACTTCTCCATTCAACAAAATTCTACGCTGTGACATACTATCAGGGTCAATCCCCACAGTAGCTCCATTGCCTTCCTCACGGACTGTGTTCTGTCTTATAGACTTACAACACCCTGAAATGATCTCTTCACAGTTTGGCAGAGAGCAAGTGAAGTCTTATTCTTTTGTATTTATTGTCTAGAACATTGAGAAAATACAGACGGAATTAGAAAACTATTCTCACTCAGATCATCACTGCCTTAGGAACAATGACACCTCCTTCAATAAGAGAATGGTAAACACTTAAAAAAAAACCTTACAGCACAGGGTGAGGGCAAGATGGTGTACTATCAACTGGGAAGCACTGCAGAATGGCAGTTGTCCCTACTAACCCTCACAACCGCAGGAGGACTGAAGGGTCACACAATCTAACTGTAAAGTAAAATTGTGCTGCAGATAATTCAAACATGGTTGAAGCAGTGTACTGACAACAGACAGTCAGAAATTCAAAACAGATTTAGAAGAGAGTGTGGAACGAGTGTTACCACTGCTGATGGCTCCGGTCGGACAGCAGAGCATACCAGACCATGTCTACCTGTGTTATTGACTATGTGAAGGCATTGGACTGTGTGGATCTTAAAGTATGGACAACACTGCAAACACTTAATTGTGCTGATGAACAATCTGTACATTGACCAAGAGGGAGTTGTTGGAACATAGCAAGGGGATAATGCACATTTCAAAATCAGGAAGGTGTATGACAGGCATCCATCCTATCACTGTACCTATTCGATGTCTAGGCTGAGCAAAGCATCTTGAGAAGCTGCAGTATATGAATACTAATGTGGCATCAGGATTGGAGGAAGATATACTCAAAATGTGTCTTCTATCAAAAGGCGATATACAGATGATGCAACCTTGCTTGTTCAAAGTCGAGAGGACTTGAAGCACTTATTTAGGAAGATCAAATACGATAGCCCTCACTAGGAATTACACCTCAACAGAAAGAAAACAAAAATCATCACCACAGGATCAATAAGCAACATCAAGATAAATGGAGAAGAAACTGAAGTTTTGAGGAATTTCATTTTCTTTGAATCCACAATCAATGCCCGTGGCAGCAACAGTCAAGAAATCAGACATTGAAATGTACTGGGGAAATCTGCTGCAAAAGACCTCTTTACAGTGTTAAAGAGCAAAGATGTCACGTTGAGTATTGAGGTGCACCCAACTCAAGGCATAGAATCTACAACTGCAACATATGTATGGGAAAGGTGGGCAGTGAATAAGAACATTTCAGAACTGATGCATTTCTATTGTGGTTTGGGTGAAGAATACTGAAAATACCATGCTCTACCAGAACAATGAACAGGTATGTCTTGGAAGAATCACAGTTGGAATGGCCCTTAGAAGAGAAGGGCCAGACTTCATCTCATGCACTTTAGTCATGTTGCCCAATGGAACCAGTTCCTGGAGAAGGGTATCACCCTTCATAAGGTAGAGGGGCAGTGAAAAAGGGGAAAACACTCTCTGAAATGGATTAACACAGTGGTTTTAATGATGGGCTCAGGCATAGCAAGGTTTGTGTGGCCGGCAGAGGCCTGGGAAGCATTTCATTCCCTTGCACACAGGGTCACTGTGAGTGACACGCAACTCCACAGCACCTTACAGGGTCTTAGAAACAAAAACCCAAAAGATATTCATACTGTAATCGTTGGTGACTCACCAATCAACAGTACAACAAAAAGTAGTGCATGTATACACATGTATACACAGCCACATGCATGTATGTTCATGAAAGGAGCTCTGGTCGCACAGTGGGTGAGACAACTGACTGAAAACGGAAAGGCTGCTGGTTCAAGCCCACCAGCTGTTCCATGGAGGAAGACAACACAATCTACTTTCATAAAGATTTACAGCCTTGGAAACCCAAAAGTGGTCATGAGTCATAAGGGATTTGATGGCAGTGCGTTTCCTGTGGTTCTGGTTAAGTCCATATATGTAAAGGGGAGAGTACAGTGGAAATGTACCACGTGGCGCAGGAGGCAGAGCACGGGCCGTGCCGACAAGGCAAGGAGCACCACTGCTCTGGCTGCTGGGCAGAGTGGGCTTCACTGCACACAGACACCCAAGACTTGAGGGACTGAAGGCACTACCCAAGGGACTTCTGAGAAGAGACCTTTCCAGAAAGAGGCAACTGCCAGAGCCCAGTCCAGAGGGGGTTAAGGTGGCTGGAATGTTGTAGGACGAGCCAGAGCCCAGCGTGACGGCAGCAGAGGGACTAGTGGGAGAGCAGCAGGACAGGAACCTGGAGAGGGGGGTGGGGTCTGCGGTCACATCAGGTTCCCGGACTTCTTGGCACCTGAACAGCATGTGGCTTTAAACTGGAGTGAAACCCAATGTCACTCTTCTAAGCAGAGGAAGAAACTGACAAGACAGCTCTTAAAGAACTAGTGTGCAGGGGACAAATGTCCTAACGAGGAAGATACATAAGAAAGTGACAGGGATACAGTAAGAAATGATCATGGTTTATAGGGCAGGGGGATGAAAATGTGGTGTGAGGGATGGACCTAGACTTTTAAGGGTAAGGGAACCGAATTCCCTGTTGCACTGAAGCTTGAAGTCTGAAAGAAACACAGCACAATGATGACTGCAGGACTCTAATGTTACCCCTGAAAACTCCAAGGCCTGTGTTATGAACAGAATTTTGTCTCCTCAAAAGAATTCCTTATAAAGCCTAACTCTATACTTGCAGTTATAATTCAACACAGGGGTGGCATTTTTGTCATGTTAATGAGGGAAAATCAGTGGAAGGAATGGGTTCAGTTCATCTCTTTTGACATCGAAAAGGAGATTAAGCAGGAAGAAACCAGAGATGGGTGAAGAGAAACGTCAGGGCACAAGATCACCAAGCAGCCAAGGAGGAAGAAGCTGAACAGAGACAAGGACCTTCCTCTAGAGGTAAGAGAAAGCCTTCCGTGAGTGCCCATGATTGGAATCCACACTTCTTGCCTCCATAACTGTCAGAATATAAATTTCAACTTGTTAAAGCCATGTGCTTGTGCAACGTTTGTTACACCAGCAATGGTGAGCCATTGTGTAGATTTGCAAACCCACAAGGGGAGAACATTTAACGGACTGGACGCAGACGTTACTCACAGTACATTGAGGCCAAAATGAGACAAATTCTTCAAAGTAGAAGACTACAGTCCTATAAGAAAACACTACTCAGCAATTAAAGCAAATTGATGGCCCAGGAAAGACTTTTCCTAATCTAAGTTTACACTAAGGGGATTATCTCAAGGGTACATACCAGATTATTTGATTTGTTTACAACATAAAAACTATTAAAAAGAGAATATATTGACTTAGGAATATACCTTTTTTTTTTAATTCTAATTTGGGAGCAAATTACAGAGAAACTTCACTTTGCATAGAGCAGTTCACATACACTTTGTCTCATGACATTAACTACAATTTCCCACAATGCAACAGCTTCCCTGTCACTTTGTCCTGATAGTTACATCTTCTCCCTGACCATGCCCCCATGCACTCCTGCCTCCTGAGCTGTCTCCCTGTCCATAAACAACCCTTTTTTCTCCCAGGATTGTTTACTCCAAGGCATATATCTAGCTCAGCTAAATGTTCAACTCATGTACCTATCATTTGTTTGGCTGGAAGCCACAGGTGTAGGTTCAATTCCAGACCTGAAGGGCAGCTGGAGGCCACAGTCTCAGTGGTTCTACCAGGTTCTATCAGACCAGCAAACCTGGTCCACTTTTTTTTTTCCTTTCAAATGACTTTTAATTTTGTTCCACATTGTTCTCCCTTGCTATCAAGGATCTTCTCCATAGATTCCCCTCTGAGTGCCTGACAGAGGTAGCTGGGCACCATCTAGTTCTTCTGGTCGCATAGTCGTATAGGCTGTATATTGCATGGTATACCAGTCGCTAGGAATAATAGTTTCCATGAATCTTTGGTTTTCTTCATTCTTCTTTGCTCTGGATGAGAAGAGACCCATCATTGCATCTAGATGGCTGCTTGCAAGTTTTTTTTTTTTTTTTTTTTTTTTTAGGATTTGGGTGAAGATTTACAGAGTAAATTCACTTTCCATACAGCAGTTCACATATACTTTGTCTCATGTCATTGACCAAAATTTACAATGCAGCAGCTTCCCTCCCACTTCCTCCCCATAGTTACCTCCTCCCAGTGTCCATCCCTTCATACTCTTCTGCGCCCTGAGCTATCTCCCTGTGCATAAGCAGCCCTTCCTTCTCCCATGATTGTTCTCTCCAGGGCGTGTGTCTACTTGAGGTAAATGTTTAACTCACATGCCTGTACTTTGTTTGGCTGGAAACCACAGTTGTGGGTTCAATTCCAGACCTGAAGGGCAGCTAGGGGCCATAGTCTCAGTGGTTACACCAGGCTCTATTGGACCAGCAAACCTGGTCCCCACCTTCTTTTTTTTTTTTGCCTCCAAATGATTTTGAGTTTTGTACAACATTGTTCTCCCTCTTTATGCAGGATCTCCTACATCCCTTCCAAGTGGATGGCAGGGGTAGCTGGGCACCATCTAGTTCTTCTGGTCTCATAGTTGTATAGGTTGCAGATCGGATGGTGTACCAGATGCTTGCAAGTTTTTAAGTTCCCAGTCACTATTCACCAAATGCAAAAAGGACAAGGAGGCCACATGTTCTACCTCCTCTAATCCCACAAGACGGAGACAGGATTACCAGCACTAACCCAAGGCCTATTTCTGCAAGGCCAGACATGCTGCCTCCCTCCAGCCCTTTCACCAACTGTTCATCCCAAAGCACCCACCACCTCTCTCCTGGGTTTGATAATTTGCTGCAGTAGCCACACAGAGCTCACAGATTTTGGGGTTTATTAGGGAAGCACCACAGGCTACAATTCAAGTTCAGGAAAATGCTCAGTCTCTCTGCCAGCTCACCGTCCATCCGCCAACAGTCTCTCACAGTCTCTTTCCCAGCAGTGCACGTCCCTCGGTGTCTCACTCAGCAATGCGTGTCTCTTACATCTTTTTCCCAGCAGCATGGGAGGAAGGAGTGTAGGGAAGGGAATGACACAGGAAAGAAGTGGGTATGGGGAGGAAGTGGGAAGAGAACTGTTGATGGTGGGAGATTACAGCAAAGTCATGAACAAACTGTATGTGAACTGCTACATGGAAGATGAATTTGCTTTGTAAACTTTCACAATATAATTAAAAGAACAAAAAATCTGTCAACAGGCTGAATCATCAGGTTTGTCTAGGCAGGGGGGGAGTGCGCCTAAGACCATTTCTTTGTGCTGTAATATGGTCCGGGTGAAAAGTAAAGCAGACTAGGGGCAAGGTTGTGGTGGCTTCCTGGCCACTGCCAGCTACCCTGAGAAAGTGAATACTTGGAACTGCGGGCTCAAGACCATGTCCGAGGGCACACCAAGCTCACCTGGCATAACACACTACACAAAAGCATTGTTCTACGTCCTACTGTGGTGAACGGTCATCTAGATAAAACAATAGCTCTGTCCTCGTCCAGAGCAAAGAAGATGAAGAAAACCAAAGATGCAAGGAACCAATTAGTCCAAGGGACGAGTGGACCATGTGATCCTTAGCCTATATATCCATGAGACCAGAAGAACTATGTAGCTGGATCAGTCCAGGAGACCTTGGATACACGTAGAAAAAAACATAAAATCACAACAAAAAGAACAGGTTTGCTCATCTCATAGAACCTGGTGAGACTATAGCCTCTAACTATGCTTCAGGTATGGAAATGAACGTATTCCTGTGGCTTCTAGACAAAAAACAGGATATGGGGTGAAAATTTACACCAGGTTAATACACGACTTGGACCAATCAATCACAGGGAAAAGGAAGGGCAGTGTTTTCACAGGGAGACAGCTGGGGTAGGGGTGGGCAGGTAGGAATGCATACGAAAGAAGAACACAGGGAAGAGAGGGAGGAAATGGGAGGAAAGCTGTTACACTGGGGGAAATTTCAGTCAATGTCAAGAAACAAAATGTGCATGAACTACTGTCTGGGAAATGAATTTGGTCTGTAACCCTTCACTCAAATCACAAGAAAAAGTTAAACAAACAAACAAAACACATAGTGGTCATTTTCAAACTCTATGCAAACTCAACAGGAGCTGCTTAACACCCGTCCGAGGCTATGCACTGGCTCACGGAGCCCAGAGCGGTCAGTCCAGTTGTAAACATCCTGCACCACTGCCTCCTGCAGTCTGCCCCGCACAGACACCCCCACCCACACTGCGCTTCTCTGCTTCCATGACCCCCGACTTTCATCAAACGAAGAAGGAGACTAGGCTCTCTGCTGCCTCTGGGGTTCACACACTGAGTTTCCCCAACTGAAATCCTCTTTCCACGCTCACCCACACCACACCCTATCAGTCCCGTCAGCACCTAGCAAAACCAAACTAAGTTTCTGATTCCTCATTTAAACGGTTCGACTACTTCCATCCCACAGGCTTCCCATTTTGGCCTCATTCCTGCCGTTCACTGTGGTTACGCTGGGAATAGGCACTGTTTCTCCTCCAAGAAGCATTCAAATACTCTGAAGTGTGGCTCTGCGGTGGCGCAGACTGTGGTTCACTGCCCGCGACCCCTCCAGCAGGGACACACACACTGCGGGTCTGCACCCCATGCGCCCTCCCGGCCTGGAGGCAGATCGTTCAGCAACGTCCCATTTCATGTCAGACCAACTCGGACCGGGTGCACTGCTCCTCACACGATGGTGATGCAAATGTCTCTTACAGCCAAAGAAATACCTCAAAACGGGCCAGAGACTGAAAGTTCTCCTTCCGACACTGGAATAAACAATTTCTTTAATGCATTCTAGCTCTGCCGCCTGTTTCTTAATTCTTCATCTGCCTTAAACACTGCAATGGGGAAGAGACGCAGACTCAAACAGGTGCCACAGAGACCCTTTCATTCATCCGTGGACGGGACACAGCCAGCCACCCAGGAGGAGGGAGACCAGCCGCAGGTATCAGCACAGAAAGCTGAACGGGGTCCGCGGAGTCACGGCCCCGGGGGCATGATAGAGGATCGCAAACAAAGGGAATCTCCAGTCAAGATGCCGACTGGAATTGGGGTCCCACTGCAGAGCACAGCCCTCCGCAACAAGTGCCGCACAATGTAGGCGCCAACACAACACCTGTCACCGGTACCGGACGGGGACGGCCTCCTCACCTGAACCTCCATTTGGGAACGACCGGCAGCGCTCAACACAGTCCCTCCTGAAGGGCCCAGAAAACAAAAAGGAGCCGTTTCCGGGAGGAAATTGTGGTCGGGAACTCGGCCCTGAGGGAAGAACAGACCGGACCCTGAGTTCACACACGGGCCCTTCCGAGACCCCTGGCTACCGACACGGGAGGGGCCCCGACATGTTACCTGTTCCCGCCCCGAGAGACGCAGGTCCCGACCGACCAGACGCTCGGCGTCCAGGAAGCGGCTGCGAACCCGGCCTGGGATCGCGCGGGAAGCGGCGGCGGAGGCCGCGGCGGCGGCGGAGGCGCCTCGGGGACAAGAGGGCCCAGGCTCCGGGAGGCGGAGACCGGGAGTACGCGGCAGTGCCTCCGACCGGGACCGGAGCCTGCGGGGGAAGCGCCAGAGAAGCAGGCCGCTCGGCGACTGACGAAAAAGCTACTCCCAGAGCAGAAGCGATAACCAATCAGTTGCGCTCCTAGCCCAGGACCCACACTTCCGCTTCCGGTTTCCGGAGGCTCGGTTCACGTGAGCGTGGGTGCCTAGGGCAAACACCGAGCCCGCGCCCTTTTGACCTTGGGAGGGGGCAGTGGTTCCAATGCAGGTGTAGGACCTCTCTTGACAATGCTTTGTTCCTCTCTAGAGAAAAGCCTAGGGATTATTCAATCCGTTTATGAAGGGAAAAGCGGATTTCAGTAGTCAAAGACCCCCTTGGGGAGTCGAGGAATTTCGTAATTGCCGATTTGGCTGTGTGACAAAATTTTACTGTTTTAGAAATGAAATAATTTTTTTTCCTCTTCAGTATTTCCACACTTTAGAATTGTTGAAGTCTGTCATTTGACCTCTGTTTCCTGGTTCATTGTCTCTCTGCCTAGGAGCAGGACCCACACTGTGCAAACCCAGTCTGATCTCTCTAAGGGCTGAGGACTCTGCAGAGAGGAGTTTTCCAAGGTGAGAAGCACAAAGGCGCCAGTCATTTGTCAGGACCAGAAAGTAAGTAAAGGACGAAGTACCTTTGAAAAGGGAGCTCTGGTAGCATAGTGCCTAAGGCACTTGGCTGCTAACCAGAAGGCTGGTGGTTCAAACTCACCAGCCACTACTTGGAAGGAAGACGGGGCAGTCTGCTTTTGTAGTGATACCACTTTAAAAACCCAAGGAGGGATTGCTATGACTTGGATCCAACTGTAAGACAGTGCGTTTGGTTTTTTGGAGACTTATTTTTTATAAACCAGTAATTGCAAGCTGGATATAAGTCCAAAACTTTTCTACCAGATTTGGCTCACAGGACTTGCAGAGAGAGCCCTAGCTCTGCCCTCAGAATGACCTAGTAGTGGGAAAACTGTTGGAAATATGCCATGCCATCTTCGTGGCTCTTCAGGGTTCTTCTTCATTCCCTGCTGCCCCACCCACGGTCATAAGTCAGTTAAAGGAAGTTGAAACTGAGCTTCTTTCAAGGCATGAATTTTAAAAGGCAACATAGCCTCTGATAGCTTAAGACCTCTTCCCCCAGCTCTGATGTACAACCTCCTAACCCCAGGTCTATATAAGACCACCCTCTTCCTGCTCTACCTCTTCTTCCTCTGTTCTTCCCTTCTTCCTCTTTCTTCTTCTGTTCTTCCCCTTCTTCTCCGTCTTCTTCTTCCTCCTCTTCTTCTGTCCTTCCTCAGTGCAGGCGCCCTTTCGCCTCTTTAATAAAATCTCCTGTTGGGTACCCTGCTGTGTGGCGTGGTCATCGAGTGCCGACGGAGCTCTAACAAAAACACTCCCATAGAACTTGCTAAGACGGCCATGTTTTTTTTAAACATGCGGTATGACCACTGCATTTGTACCTGCACCACCCTGAAATACCTAGGCATTCAATTGCCCAGAATTTAAATGAGCATGTGTAACTTCCTTTTTCATTCCCTTTCAAATGTGCACTCCATTGGGGGAGTCAGTTTTGAGGATGCCTCCTCCTGTTGTTGTTGTTGTTGTTAAGTGCCCTCAAGTCGTTTCCGACTCATAGCGACCCCATGCACAACAGAACGAAACACTTCCCAATCCTGCGCCAGCCCCACAATCCCTGCTATACTTGAGCCCATCATCGCAGCCACCATATCAATCCATCTCGTTGAAGGCCTCCCCCTCTTTCATCAACCCTCCACCCTACCAAGCATGACATCCTTCTCCAGGGAATGGTCCCTTCTTACAACATGACCAAAATAGCTGA